>NC_088296.1:8367446-8571085 GCF_032854445.1 Liolophura sinensis | reverse complement strand
AAGTGACTATGTATATTTATATATACATATATAGGGGCCTCCGTGGCTCAGTCGGTTAGCGCGCTAGCGCAGTGTAATGACCCAGGAGCCTCTCACCAATGCGGTCGCTGTGAGTTCAAGTCCAACTCATGCTGGCTTCCTCTCCGGGAAGGTGGGATGGTCTGGCAGCAACCTGCGGATGGTCGTGGGTTTCCCCAAGGCTGTGCTCGGATTCCACCCACTATAATTCTGGCCGCCGTCGTATAAGGGAAATATTCTTGAGTACGGCGTAAAACACCAATCAAATAAATAAATAAATATATACATATATAGATACATTTGCATAATTTGATATACAAGTACAACATCTTCTGTTTTGTCAATAACCTAAAGTTTCGTTCATGAGCTAGTCATTTGTGTTTAATTCTAGGAATTCTATTGATCAGGGAAAGTTTGCTTGGAAACTTACTATCCTATTTATAGCCTATTTGAAAAAAAGTTTCAATTTTAAAATAATAGTTTATGTCTTTTTTTTTTTGCCTTTAAGTGTACTTTTTGAGCGATGTTTGTTGCACATACATGTATTGATTCAATGCAAGTGACAAGGACATTTCTTCCGTTTTTCCCAAAGCACTGGAAACTACTGACTGCTTCTCTATACGTTTCTCCGTCGAAATTGGTTTACTTTATAGACCTTTTTGGTTTATTGTGTTAAACGTTGTTTGGAAAATGATCTTGTAATTCTTCAACCAGAACGTCCAATATGGTTACGGTTGAAGTTTCAATGTCTGTTCTGATGCTTCTTTGGTGTCATGTATGTAAAGGATGGAAAGAGATGTTACCCAAGCCAGCGACATCACAGGTGCATGTAGGCAACAGTATACGTCTCTACATATGAAGAGTGTCAGTAGAGTAAAGTTTTATATGTTTCGGTGGGCGTATTATGAGGATAAGGAAACTGTATTGGACTTAGTCTTATCTTACAAAAAGATTATTGATGTGACCCACTTTAAGGGTATATGTTTTATTACTAAGAGGTGTTTTATTACTAATTGATGTGCTGATATGACTTAATTTTTCATTCCGCATTAAAAATGGTTAATCGTGCTGAAGCAAAGCTGTCATGCAAATGGCTGTTTTAAATATAGTTGGCAATCGTAATTCATCTTTCTGAGTAAGTTTTCATGACAATGTTATCACATTTCACAGCCTAAATGATGTCGGCATTAACCAAGCATCATGGTTTTGGATAACGATATTATTCAGGTGTCCTTATGCTTGATAATGATATTATTCAGGTGTCCTTACGTTTTTTAACGATATTATTCAGGTGTCCTTATATTTGATAACGATATTATTCAGCTGTCCTTATGCTCAATAACGGTAGTAGTGTCCATTCCAAAACATGACTTACCGAATTGCGTATACACCTTATGTTACCCAATACAGCTTCTAAATGCAATTAAAAAACAGTTTTACCTTCTCGAAGAGGGGCTTGTCAGCATTTATATTCCTTGCTCTACAGTATTATTTGTTTTTTTTTACATATCCAAATATTGCTTAATCCTTTGTCCGATTGTTTACATGAACATTTAAGCAACACTTCATTATGCACTTTTATAGGCAAATATAACCGAATACTTTGTCATTTCAAGAAGGAAATACATGTATCAAATTCAGTTGTTGAACAGTCTCATGCATACATGTATCTAAGTCTAGCGGGCCCCAATGGTTCAGCTGATAAATCGTCCGCTTCAGGGGTGGTAGATACAGGATCAATGTTGTGTCGTGTCTTATCTAAGACCTCTGAAGAGGAAGTTGTAGCTTCCTCGCTTGGCGTTTAGCGTTAAGGGGATAGTGAAACGACTGGTTGACCCGTATCAGTATAATCACTTGGGCGGAGAGGCTTGCTTGCCTCCGGGAAGTCGTATCAGAGAAGCAGCACTAGGTAAAAGAGCGGTGGAAATCCGCTCTGCAACAAGGAGGTACATTACATGCACTCTAAGGACTCCTTCGTCGCCATATGACTGAAACATTGTTAAACTTCTAACACTCACTCACTCATTCACTGTAACTGTCAAAATTATGTTCAGAAGCACATTATCTTTCAACTCAGCAACAGGAAACAAGAAAAAAGCATCAAACTGACTGGAAATAACATTGGGGCATTTTCAGCTGAATAAAGCATTTAAAAATATCCAAATACTGATGTTTTACTGCAAACATATGTGGTACAAATGTATCACTATCAGAGAAGAAAAACCAACCCAGATCCATATCAAACACTTACTCCTTATAACCTCAAGCCGGAAGAAAACATTTACAATGAATATGTGAGTGTTTTTTTTGTAATTTTGCACAACTCTTTTACATCTCTTATGCACATGTTACATTAATGAACTTTGACAGTTACATTAACTTCAGACCAAAAAATGTGTAATTTCACACGAGCGTTTCAGTTAATTGGTAATACAATAGTACAGGTGCTGCTTGGGATGTTTTTAGATAGGTGTCATTCTATCATTTCACATACTGGTATTTTAAATCTACTTTCAATCCATGGTTAAATATCAAAATACAATATGAGATTGCTAATATTTATTTACATTTTCAAGACTTTCTCAGAGACGAGTAGGTCAGGTATTTACAGGTTCAGTTTTCAAGTGCTACTCTTTCTCCTTTATTATATCAACAGGACTGCTGTGCCATTCTACAAAGGTAAAAGAAAACAGAACGTATTATAGACATAGTCACACCAGTATAAACTAATATAGGTGATACAAACTCAAAGCAACATATCTGTTCGGCTGAGCACCGTTAAGTTGAACAAATATCATATAGTATCGTCGGGAAACAAACACATGATGGTAGAAGCAGATTTTCACCAACATCAAAAATTTCTAGCCAGAAAGACACATATGCCAAGATGTTCGTCTGGGCTGTAGTTTAAGTTGATTTAAAATGTCCCAAGTTTTAGGGTGTCATATTCACAACCACTTTGCTGTTGTTTTGCAATACATCGAAGCTCTGTAATCACACCGATGCTTCCTTCTTGCTTTGTATCGCTCTGGATTGTGCTGTACGTGCCATAGACATAACCGTTATCATCATGATTTCCATTTCCGGTCATCCCGTGCTGAATAACGGATTTGCTTTCATTGGTGGGTTTCCAGTTTACCGCGTACAGCGTATTGTAATCGTCTTGATAATCGTGTGCAGCAGGACAAGGGTTCATATTAGGCTTCGACAGAACATTGTACACGGCTTCATTCTGCGCAGTTTGATCTGTGCTGATTTTCTCACCAGCGGATTGTTTCCCTTTGTTTTCTGCTATCTTGTGGTTCGAATACAACTTGCAGTCTTTAAATTCCTCCGAGGTTTTAGGGTGTTCAAACTTTCCCGCCAAATTATACTGGCCATTTACATCAATGCTAGGTCCAGTAAGGGGAGGTAAGTCAACTTCCTCGTAGGCGTCATGGATTTTCTGTGTATGAGCGGTTATGCAGGGCCGAAGCAGTGGATCCGGTAGTCCCGTTGACACTAGACCGGTTGAATTGTCTTCTTCATGCCGATGGTGTTGTGCAGAAATGCCACTGACGTTCACATAAAGGTCACCATTGCCACTGCCAGAGAGACAGGCACTTCTTTCTGGAGATTGTAATTCCGTGGAGTCACCGTTACCACCGGACTTATGGAGTTTTCTTCTCCTGTGGGAAGAAATGAGTATGTATTATTTTATACCGAAATGCCTTTGTATATTGTCTCAGCACATGAGTTGTAAGTCACCTTCTTTACAGTCCGTAAATCAAAAACTACCCCGATAATAAACCATGTACTGGGAT
Source organism: Liolophura sinensis (assembly GCF_032854445.1). Classification (NCBI taxonomy): domain Eukaryota; kingdom Metazoa; phylum Mollusca; class Polyplacophora; order Chitonida; family Chitonidae; genus Liolophura; species Liolophura sinensis. Next base: position 8,567,264 of record NC_088296.1, on the reverse strand, counting down.
GGCTTAGGCAATCTGTTATATCTTCTATATTTATTTATTTATTTATTAATTTATGTATTTATTTATTTCATTCCATTTGCGATAAAAGTAGTACACAGGGATTTAGATGATTTACAGGGTGGAGATACGTATTATTGTTGGAGGAAACGTTGAGAAGCATGGCTTTTTATTCTTAGCACCAAACCCTCTCTCATATGTTACGGTTTTCTGGCAATGTTTCTCACATGTGATGACGACACAATATTTTGAGTAATGATAATAATAGACCAGTGACGCAAAATAAATTATATTTAATATCACTGCAATTATATCTATAATAATAATTTGGCCATAGTTCTATAGTTTTCAAGTTGCTACTGTTTTTTGGCTATAATATCAGCCGTTAGAGTATAACTCTAAGGAGAGGCTGGATTTCATCGGTTACATGTTTGTAAGACTATTTGCCAACCATCACATTTGCATCGATGCTGTTTTAAATTTATCACGTTTAAGGGTTAAGGAATGCCCCGGATAGTGTTAGTTCTGACAGATAGATAAATTTATTCTGACAGACAAATGTATTTATTAAAATGTGGGACAGACTCATTTAAATCATTATAGCAAAAAAGTAAAATTCGACAAATATATTAAAGACCGCACTAACAGCCAACGTTTCACACTTATTCTTCTGAATTTCATGTCACTCTTATGTTTTCTTTACATTTCAATACAAATACGCGGAGGCAAGTTATCATTTCTTACATCACTACAAATTGTATTTCCAGAGACAAATCTGCATATAATAAGATTCGGGAAGGTTCTGAAGTGTACTTGCCTTACAACAACAACAGCAGAAATGACGACTAAGGCCAGAAGTATCACTCCACCCAATCCTGCCGCCAGACCAATCGTCAATGGGTCTAAAAATGATATTATTACGATTCATTGGTGACAGTGCTTTACGGTAGTGCCCGTCAACAGATGTTGTCGTGTTTGTCTTTGATAGTACCAGTTTTCACGTTACATGGTGTCAGAAATTGTGCTTGATATTGTTCTGCAAACCATTCCCGCCTATCCTGCCATAGTCAATAATCGCTCACCAAACGAAAACGACGTATACCGTCTATCGGTGTAGTGATATAAGCTTACAACAACAACACTATGTTGACTCGCCGCAGTTGGGAAAATGCCACAACACTGACCTTGCCGTAGATCTGTTTGTGAAAGACTGTCTTACTCTGAAAATCACACGTTGTGTTTCCAGAAACTGCACGCTAAAATCTCCATTGACCCGAAATAGTGTTGTTTAGCCATGGCAGAGTCACCCTGTAGCAAGCCCAGTATGAACGGGCAGGCCGACGATATTAGATAAGGAGTTGAAACGCTTCATGCAGCAATGGGGGCTCACATTTATTGAAGAGAAAGACAGAGAAGTGTGTCACGCTTTCACATGGACTCATGCAGCGGCGAGAATCACACTCTGGATGGAGTGTGTAATAAATACGGTGAGTAGGCAGTACCATGCAAAACGTAATGAAATCCGAGAAGCCGTAGACTTTGTAAAACGTCGCCAACAACCCGGAGAAAAGTGAGACAACTTCGTCACTGATCTGAGATTGCTTGTGAAAGACTGTGGCTATAATGATTTGGCGTATGTCACGTGACGCCACCATTACTGGCACATGTAATACTACAATGCGTGAGGGATGTCTGAAAAAAGGTGATGACTTGACATTTAACCTTGCTGTCATCATACTCCTGAGCTATGAAACCGTTCAACTTTACAGAAGAAATACACGGAGGCTCACAAACACCGACCATGCAGATAGATACAGGTGCTGTTCAGTCACCCATACCATACAGTATTGCCACAGACTGGTCAGAAGAAATACACGTAGATTCACAAACACTGACCATGCAGATAGATACAGGTGCTGTTCAGTCACCCATACCATACAGTATTACCACAGACTGGTCAGAAGAAATACACGTAGGCTCACAAACACTGACCATGCAGATAGATACAGGTGCTGTTCAGTCACCCATGCCATACAGTATTACCACAGACTGGTCAGAAGAAATACACGTAGACTCACAAACACTGACCATGCAGATAGATACAGGTGCTGTTCAGTCACTCAGACCATACGGTATTACCACAAACTGGACGGAAGAAATACACGTAGGCTCACAAACGCTGACCATGCAGATAGATACAGGTGCTGTTCAGTCACCCATACCATACAGTATTACCACAAACTGGTCGGAAGAAATACATGTAGGCTCACAAACACTGACCATGCAGATAGATACAGGTGCTGCTCAATCACTCATGCATAGAGTATTACCACAAACTGGTCAGAAGAAATACACGCAGACTCGCAAACACTGACCATGCAGATAGATACAGTTGCTGCTCAGTCACTCGTGCATACAATATTACCACAAACTGGTCAGAAGAAATACATGTAGGCTCACAAACGCGGACCATGCAGATAGATACAGGTGCTGCTCAATCACTCATGCATACAGTATTACCACAAACTGATCAGAAGAAATACATGTAGGCTCACAAACACTGACCATGCAGATAGATACAGGTGCTGCTCAATCACTCATGCATACAGTATTACCACAAACTGGTCAGAAGAAATACATGTAGGCTCATAAACACTGACCACGCAGATAGATACAGGTGCTGATCAATCACTCCTACCATATAGTATTACCACAGACTGGGCAGAAGAAATACTCCCTCCCAACGAGTGCATGGTCTCAGGCGTCAGCCTAAAGCACTGACTGGTTAGAAAATTGAAAAATTGAAAAGCTGAAAGAGGTGGAGAGTTCAGGACATATGAGTCAGGTTGTAGAACCCACAGACTGGGTACGCTCGATGGTACCTTGTTGTCAAAAATGACCAATTCCGGATTTGCATCTATCCGAAGGACCTGAACAAGGCGACACGATGTAAACACTATGCAATTCGAATCGTAGAAGAGATAGTTTCGTCATTTCCAACGCAAATATTTTCTCTTTATCAGATACCAATTCTGGCTTCTCACATATCAAGTTGGCAACTTTTGTTGACAACAATGAATACCCCATAGGCAGATATAGGTGGCTACGACTGCCGTTTGGTATTAAATCGGTTTCATAACTTTTCCAACTTATTATGGATAACATGCCTGAAGGCATCTCGAGTGCAAGAGCACTGATAGTTGACATCCAGGTCGGACGAGTTGTGGTGAACGACAAACCAGCCTTGAAAAACTGAGGAATTTGTGTAGCAGTGCACCAGTTTCGGCCAATTATGACACAAAAAAAAAGACGTCATCATACAGTGTAATATCAGTAGTTATGCAGTAGGTGGAGTCCTGCTTGAAGATGGCCACCCCACCGCATACACATTTGGTGCACTGACATCCACAGAGAGGAAATATACACCGATAGAAAAAGAGACTCTAGCTATTGTCCACTCATGCAAGAAGTTCCGTTATTGCCTATTTGGAAAGCCAGTGATAGTTGATAGTGACCACAGTCGATCTTCTCCAGACCACTCCAGTCTGCTCCGATGAGACTTCAGACAATGATGTTGCGTCTGCAACCGTGCGATTTAACAGTCTGGTACAAGCACGGGGAGGACATTGCCGTTGGCGATGCGTTAAGCTGTAGAAATCTCCCAGATACTGAGCTAGACATTCCACCAGTGTTGATCAATATGTTCCACTACATAGCTGCGACACCATCTAGATACACTCAGTCTCAGAAATGAACTGTAAATGAACTGCATTTTTTGATCTTTAAACGTTGGCCAGACACCGAACCAGAAACCCCACACTCTATTCGACAGTATTAGAACATTAGCAACGAGTTTTCAGTCATCGACGGCATCCTGTTTAATGGCCTTAAACCGTGGTACCTTCCAATACGAGGGCTAATATGATCCTCCCAAAACACGAGCGTAACATGGGTACCACTAAATGTCACCTACGTGTCAAAGAAGTACTTAATTGGCCTGGAAAGGCGCAACAGGTAAAAAAGAATGTTAGTGACAGTCCTGAGTGTAAGAATGTCCAAAACAAACAGCTAAAGGAAACACTCGGTCCGACAACAGCTCTAGATTTCCCCTGGTGTGAAGTTACGTCTGACATTTTCCACTGGGAAGACAACAACTACGTGTTACAGTAGATTTTTTTCCGAATTTATTAGGTTTGACAAACTGACCGATCTCAGTACACCTGCCACTGTGAACGCTGTTAAGTCACAGATGTGCCGTCACGGAATTTCCCAAACTCTAAGGACAGATAATGGTCCCCAATTTTCATCAAAAGTATTTACATTCTTTTGTGTTGAGTACAGTATTCACACAATTTCAACACCAAACTACCCGCAGTCAAATGGTGAGGCTGAGCGAGCTGTACAGTCAAACGCTTATGCTGTATGTGCAAAGACAAGCAACATACCCTGCTTGACCATCGAACAACCCCGCTAGAATGTCGTGGACTTTCCTTGCACAGCTTTCCATCGGCTGTAGGCAGAAAAATAAATTGATGAGAGCAAAGGAATTGTTGTATCCTTTGTAATACGATCTCACTGAAGTCACTGTTTCTGTATAGTTTTGTAGTTCACAAAATCTGCACTATGATGGCACTGACTGGTGTGTTTTTAACACATTTGGAGGAAAGATGTGTAGCCGCGGATATACTTAGCGATCATTTGCATATTACATACTACAAGCGGTGGCTACCTTGCTTAACGTATGTCCGGAAAAACGGGATGTACTCACGCTTAGATGGCTTTTCGGTAGTTGAAAATGTTTTCAGTGATGTAGGTTGACTTGCAGTGGCTGCAGATTGACTCAAAGTGTTTGCAGTTTGACTTAAAGTGGATGCAGGTTGACTTAAAGTGGATGCAGGTTGACTTAAAGTAGATGCATACGTTTCAGCTGAAAATAGAACGTTGATCAGTTGATCTAAACGAGAACGTCAGAAAGAAATGAATAGCAGACATAGATGTGACATGGCATGCCGGTATATCTGGCAAGCACAGTGCCAGAAACATGTAGCTTCAATGAGCCCGTGTAATTAATGTCAAGTTCTCTGTTTCAGAACTCGAGGGGTTTATTTAAGTACACATCCAGAGTTTGAAAACAATAGGTAAGCCCATTACACACTGTACACGAGATTGTCCAAGAGGGAGTGTTTGTTACCTACAGCTGTGTTGACTAAAATTTGTCAAGCAAAATTAGGCGAACTCACGTTTCAAGGGCTTGTCTGTTGATGAAACTATTTCCATTGATGTATGTTGGCTTGAAATACTTGTATACGTCTCTGCTGAAAGTATAAGGTTGGCCATTGCAAGTAAAAGTGGGGAAGAAATTGGCCGAATGAGGATTTATTTTTTATTACGCGTCACGTCACGTTTGAAATGTGTGTTTGAACTTTTCCATCAGAGACATTTTTCTTCCTTACAAATTTGCCTGAGAAGGCATAAACTAAATGTACTGAGGATATAGCAGACACCCTGTGCTTCGTTATACAAATCAGATGTCAGAGATTGGATTTCATCTTGTAAGCCACACTGTACCCACATGTTGTCTTAAACACAACATTATTCGTCGCCTTAAAGATACGTGTGATAAGAAGCGTGGCGGTGATATACTATGTTGGCCAGTGTGTGTATCAAACATAAATATGAGTTACAATCACTGTGCCTGTCATAAATGTAATATACATTATGTCTGGCGAACATGGTGCTCTCAAAAAGAAAGTGCTTACGAATACTACACCATGTTCTGGCAACAGCGCACATCCACCTAATTTGCGTACCAGCAGTATATAAATAATGTAATATTTTATGTTAAAATGTACACAAATTATCACTCTGTAGATGTACCAGTGAACCATGTGCGTAGAATCACTGGGCTTGTCGGGGTGATGGATGTCACATGTAATGCTTTGGAGCTCAAGGAGTCCATTAAAGAGAATAACTACAGCAAAGAGTTTATTCATGGAAATAACTGAAATATACAGCGACCTTGACTAACGTGTGGCGAACACAAGCAGATGTGCTCACGTTTAAATGGCTCGTCGCCAGTTAAAGTTGTTTTCAGTGATGTAGGTTGGCTTGAAGTAGTTGTAAACGTTTCTGTTGTTAGTCGGAAAGAAAACCCCATTTGATTAAAAGAGTAGCGTTATATCTATCGATGTCTCGTTGCTATCAAAAGCGTGTTTGTCATACAAATTTACCTGACAAGGCATAAACTAAGCATGTGTTTGTTTTTGCAACAGCAGAAGCGCTTAGTTGTACAACAGCAGATGTGTTTAGTTTTGCAACACCCGATGTGTTTAGTTTTGCAACATCAGATGTGTTTTGTTTTGCAACAGCACATGTCAAAGACTAAAATGTACCTAATACATAATTACATATTACATAATTTTCACCTCGCAGTGGTTAGATACAATCTTAAGACATGTCGGAATGTCTAACAAGCATGAGTATGGGATGCAAAAACACAAGGCATGCCAGCATGTCAATCAAGGAAAAAAGCTAGATGCAATAACAGGGAATGTCAGCATGTCTATTAAGGAAAAAAGCGTGATTCAATAACAGGGAATGTCAACATTTCTATCAAGGAAAAAAGCGAGATACAATAACAAGGAATGGCAGCATGTCTATCAAGGGAAAAAGCGAGATACAATAACAAAGAATGACAGCATGTCTATCAAGGAAAAAAGCGAGATACAATAACAAGGAATGGCAGCATGTCTACCAAGGAAAACAGCCAGATACAATAGCAGGGATTGTCAGCATGTCTATCAAGGAAAAAAGCGAGATACAGTAACAAGGCATCCCAAGCATAAGAATTTTCCGTTATGTCTAAGGAGCACGAATGTGAGATATAATCACAAGACTTGCCTGTATGTTTTACATTAGACACAATCAAGAGGCTTGTCATTGCGTCTAAGACGAAAACATGTGAAATACAACCAAAAGACATGGCTCCATATCCGACAAGCAAGGTGCATGTAGAGTTATAGGGTTTGTGGGTGAGTACTTATGGTGGGACTTTACAGTGTTACAGTCATATGACGACGAAAGGTCCCTTAGAGTGTGTGTAATGTGTTTGTTGCCGGACGAATTTTAACAGCTCTTTTATTAAGTGCTGCTTCAGTGAGACCATTTACCGAAGGCAAGTAAGCCGCGCCACCCGAGCCATTATACCGATACGGGTCAACCAGTCGTTGCACTATGCCCTTCATGCTGAACGCCAAGCTAGGAAGCTACAACTTCCTCTTTTCAGACCCTACACTTGGATGCGGCCCGACCCAGGATTGACTGTGAATCTACAGCCCCCGAAGCGGACGCTCTACCAAACTGAGCAATTGGGCGGGTCAGAGCGGTTGTCCGTGTGAATTACACACCGTATACGAGATGATCTGTATGGAAATGACCAACACATATACAGCTATGTTGACTAACGTTTGCCACACCAAACCAGCTGTACTCACGTTTGAATGGATCGCCGGTGGTTGAAGCTGTTTTCATTGATGTGTGTTGACCTGAAGTAGTTGTATACGTATCAGCTGAAAGTAAAGCGTTGGTCACCAATTTAGTACAAACAGAGATCAAACCATGTTGAAGAAAGAGATCCATTTGATGTCTTTGGTGTTTATGACCATTTCTCAACGGATTAACAATTTTTTTCATGAACAAATTTGCTTAACCTGATATCAATCTCACGGCCGGGGCTTTGAAGATATATTCTTCAATTTACTTTTATGTGAATGGTATCTCGGTGCTATTTTATGTCAACGCGGAAAGATTTCATTTGAAGCACCAAATCTTCGCTCAACTTTAAACAGAAGGGCTGCCTGTGTAAGTGGGTTGCGGAATGCAGGCAGCGCTGATAGTTGCATTTAATTGTTTCATCTTAATTAGTGTTTTCACGTCGTACTCAAGAATATTTAACTTATACTACAAAGGCCAGCATTATAGTAGGAGGAAACAGGGCAGAGCACGGGGGGAATCCACGACAATCCGCAGGTTGTTAACAGACCTTTCCATATATTCAGCGACCTCATTGGTGAGAGGCTTCTGGGTCATTGTGATTCGTTGGCACGCGAACCGCCTCCACAAACGAGGCCTCGTGTTAGCTTTGTGGTTAACATCTAGGCTGGTTCTTTTGTATTGTTTTCATGTGAAAGCCTATTAAATGGGACGACAACACAACTTTTTTTGTTCTTTTTTAAAGGTGTCGTCTAATAAAATGAGCTTAACATCACTGCGCATTTTTTACCTAAAATTGATTTAACCATCTTGCTAGGGATTGTCTTAGTTGCCACTTTGTTATGATTATATTGAAACAAAAGTATTTACCTAAACATTGTCCTGAGGACAATGATCGCTTGAATCCAGGAGAACAGAAACATCTGCCAGTGTAAAAAAAAGATGAAATCGTTTGCGATGAACACGTGGTGTTGACAGCGCATACAGTGTCTAGATATCCGCATTTCTCTGTAAGATAAAACATTCAGAATATAATATGAAAGAAATAAACTTCGTAGAGTAATTTTAAGGCATTTTGAAGCTTCAAAAATGTACACCACGACTAGGAACAAGAACGACATCATCTACACAATAGATAAAAATGGCGTACTCCCACAATACCAATTACTGAGGTATTTACATGTGTTTCATATCAGTTTATAATACCTTTATTACGATACCTCCGTACTTAGCAGTCTATTTGTGTGACAAGTGAAAGCGTACAAAGCATTTCTCATACATACTAATGTCTAGGTGTTTCGTGAAAACATTTTTAAAAAGAACGTGACTGTTTTATGGTCACTCATACACAAGGAAGTAAAGAATGGTCATTCTCATGCTTGGTCGTTTTTGTGTTTCTTTTTCTTTTTTGTAACATTTGCTTCATACATATGTTCCTTTAACAGTCGACACGTTCCGGAACGTCAACGTGAACTGTATCGTAACGCAGTATAAAGTTATAGATCCTCCACAGAGCAGCTTTAACGGATATCCCTGCCAACGTCACAACACGCCTAACTGCATGCTATTTATGTGGTTGTGTGTTTGATTGGTGTTTAACGTCTAGCTTCAGACTGTTTTACTTGTAAAACGGCGAGTAGATTTACTGGGGAAGGGAAGCGGAGTGTTCAGAGTAAAACCTGCGAAATCCACAATGCATCTGGCATACCTCTTGACTTTAAGTCGGAGCTATAACAGTAAAAATAAGATTGGTACAAATAACCTCCGTGGTCAAAGCTGAACAAATGAAACCAAATTTTAATCACTTTAGACCACCAGGATAATTAATTCCGTTATTGCCTGTTTGGGCCGTAGGAAGAATGCAGATCAATCAACTCTAATTCCCGAAAGAAAATGACTGTAGATACGTGTTAGTACATGCTAGGCTACATATTAAAGGGAAGCAAAATTGACGATAACTGACTGACAGCGGACGTAAGGTTTCCAAAGATTTCGGTTTTATTAACCCTTTAATCATGATTGCCATCGTCAAAGTGGAAATAATAATAATAATTATAATTAGTATATATAATAATATATTATAATAATAATAATGTTATTATTATTATTATTATAATAAATAAATAAACAAATAAATAAATAAATTATAGTTTGTAACTTACGCAAGCAGTAATACAGAGTGTGGTCGGATCCAAGCGTTCGTTGTTCCTCGCCGTCATCCCTCTGACAAAAGCAGTTGTATTCCCAGGAAATGCAATATTCACACAGGCGACATGATGTCCCATACCCGCAAAGTCTCGTCCCACATTTAGTAGCCGGAGAAGCTGCAATGGTAATGCCCCCCCTCCCCCCCACACACAACGGGCAGGGGAATTGAAACAAAAACATGACTATGTCAAAGGGGAAAAGAAGTGAAATAAGGCTAGACCATTTGAAAAATATAGACTAGCCCACAGACACGCACCCTCACAGCTTACAGAACAGTCGGCACAGAATTTGAAAACTACAGACTAGCCAACAGACTGGCATCCTTACAGCGTGCATAGCAGTCGGCACAGAATTTGAAAAATATAAAGTGAAGGAGCGAACAGACGTAAAAAAAATGATTATAAAACACAAAGAAAATCAAGCACGGGATGACAGAGTATCGGTGGTATCTTCAGTAATTGAACATGTTCATCTATATGCACCTATAGCTAACCTGTCATGAGATAAAGATAAATCAAAATAGTGCAGGTAGTGAATTAATTTATCAATTATAAGGGTAGCTATCATAATGCAGGCGCATTTAAAAGTGTATTTTAGCTTAAATTCGTGTTATCGTTTTAACCCTGAGCCCATACCGGATTGATGTGTTTTCATTAACCCGTACTTTGAACGCATATATATCTGCATGGAGCTTACCTAGCTACTTAAAGCTGAGTAAGATGTTGCATGTGATATTGACACAATCCGTGAGTGTTTCATGACTGCTGTTTATTGCCAGAAAAATTCGTGATGTTTTTGGATACATTTACTTAGAATATATTGCTCCCATCACTGAAACCTGAAACTGACAGCTTCTTCTCACATGTTGACAAACATTCATTTACAATTTGCATAATTATTTCTTTGGCGTTTATTTTTGGAAAGTGCATTTCTTGGTTATATACTCCAGTGTATATACTTTTACATTGTTTCCCTATACACACCACGATTCTGCCGCTAGCCTTTAATCACCCCCACTGTCTGATTCGTTCGTATACATATTATGTGAATAATAGTTGTGGTGACATGGCATCGTTATGAGTAATTCTATATAAATGACGTCTATGCATTGCAATGGATATCGTTGCGTTTTACCTAGTCCTAGTATGTATGTATGTTTGTATGCTTGAGGTTATCGCCATACTGTGTCAGTCATACGACGACGAGGTGTCATTAGATGTGTGTACATATATTATGTCTTGTGGCAGTGCGAGCCTATGCAGCCGAAGTGCTGCTGCACCGAAATATAATGCAGGAAGACATCAGACACTACAACCCCAATGAAATAACGTCTATAATAGGTCATGCATGAACAGCAACCGTGTTCGTAAGCTTTTGTCATGAACTTACTACGTTTTGTATGCACAACGGAAGTCAGGTGACATAGCAGCCGAATAGTGCATGAATGCATCTGAGAAAAATTGCGCTCGCACACAACGGATCTAACTTTCAGTTTCTGCATAACCGGAAATTAATTATTTTTATTATTTTAATTTGTATTGTATTATTTTAATCTATTCGGAGATAACGTTAATGTCTTGGCTCTAGTTAAGTACAAAAAACAGGTGGGCTGAACTCTTAAGCTGAATAATATGGACTTCACTCAATATCTCTCGACATTTCGGCGACTCTCAACAGCGTGATATCATGTTTTATTTGGCATTGCGTTGGAAAGAAAATATTTGTGGATGTGACAAGGGATGTATCCTAATTCACGATAGAGCTATTAGTCTATCAGCAGTAAGTATCAAACATTAACTGAGAAAAAGTGACGAGAGGCCGTGATTCACCGGCTATGTGTGACCATTGGTCAGCTTTTATACCGTCTGTGCTGTTTAATTACATTCTGTAGGTTGCATTGTTCTACATTGCCATTGTCGACTTGGAATAGACGAGTGAGACTAAGACTGCGAGTAGGATACGAATATCGCCATTAATGCTCTTTTAATAAAACACTTTCAAATATCTTCAAAGTCAATCAAAGCGAAGCTGTCGGATTACAGGTATTACGGATTACTTATATGTACTATTTATTTATGCTTTGATTCATTTATTCGTTTTGATGTTTTACGCCGTGCTCAAGAATGTTTCATTTATACGACAGTGACCAGCATTATATTGGGAGGAAACTGGGCAGAGACCAGGGAAATATACCAGTATGTTCTTAGCAGTGTGACTTAAGTAAAGCAGGTGAACATAAAATGCAGGAATGTGATTTGCAATTTTTAGAGATAGCTCGTTTAGAATTATTCTAAATTATGTGTTGTCATTACATGGAACACCACCTCATGAATTCAACGCTAGGTCAAACGAAAGCCACAGATATTAAACTACGGCTTTAACACAATTATTTCCTCTGGTATCTTTTTTCACACATGCGCCGCACAGAACTCATGAAAACGAATCTAGAGCAATACTGAGCACTAAAATAACTCCCATACAATAGGCCAGGAATTAGAAAACGGAAATAATAAATGCAAAAATCTTTGATTTCCATCACACAATAGTTAATCAGTGTTATGAACATTTTGCTACGCCTCTTAATATCTTGGCTGTTTGACTGCTAGATGGTAATATACAAAAAAAATTAGATTGGACTGAATGAGAACTATGTAAGAATACTTACCCTTGGACAATGTGGCCATAGAAATCATTACAAACGTCAGCATCTGTATCCAGCAACAACAGCGAGTAGACCGATTCATGTTTGACCTTTATTCGTTTCATCTAATTTAGCCAACATCTGTATATACTGTCCGTCTGAATGAAGCTATGGCGGGCATATGCCTGTGTTAGTATGGGGGAAAACAAGCTCTGTGAACTGAGATTTGTCGTACTTCCTCGTTTCAACGGTTAGGTAACTTACATCCTGTTTTCGTACATTGTCAACTGGTCTAGAAAGTTTGTGGTACTTCTGTGTTTACACGGAACTTGTCAAAGATCTTGTTTATTCCGTTTTATATGCACAACGGAAATCGGGTGACATAGCAGCCGACTAATGCACGAGTGCATTTGTCCCTGCCATTATTCAGCCGGAATGTTAAGTTGGTTGACAGCAGGTGTACAAACGTCTGCCTCGAATCTCAGTTAGGCTTGACCTAGCCATTATTGAGTCAGAATGTTTAGCATGGTTGCCAGCTGGTGTACGAACGTCTGTCTTGAAACTTGTCTCAGTTAAGATTTCCCTAGCCATTATTGAGTGAGAATGTTCACTATGGTTGACAGCTGGTGTACGAACGTTTGTCTTGAATGTTGTCTCCGTTAGGATTGGCCTAGCCATTATTGGGACGGAATGTTCAGTTTGTTTAAGCTGGTGTACGGACGTTTGTCTTGAATCTTGTCTCAGGTAATAATGTCTTAGCCATTTTTGAGCTAGAATGTTTAGTTTGGTTGACGGCTGACTTATGAACGTCTGTCTCGAATCTTGTCTCAGTTAGGATTGGTCTAGCCATTATTGAGTCAGAATATTCACTTTGATTGACGGGTGGTATATAAACGTCTGTCTCAAATCTTGTCTCCGTTAGGATTGGCCTTGCCATTATTGAGTCAGAATGCTTACTTTGGTTGACAGCTGGTATGCAAACGTGTATCTCGAATCTTGTCTCAGTTGGGATTGGCCTAGCCATTACTGAATCGGAATGTTCAGTTTGGTTGACGGCTGGTTATAGGAACGTCCACCTCCCCACCCCTTCCCTGGACAGTCATCCTCTCCACCCCTTTTCCTGAACAGTCCACATCTCCACCTCTATTCTCTGGACAGTCCACCTCCCCACCCTTTCCCTGGACAGTCCGTCTCTCCACCCCTATTCCCTGTACGGTCCACCTCACCACGCCTATTCCTGGACATTCCATCTCTCCACCGCTTCCCTGGACAGTCCACCTCCCCACCGCTTCCCTGGACAGTCCGTCTCTCCACCCCTATTCCCTGGACGGTCCACCTCACCACGCCTATTCCTGGACATTCCGTCTCTCTACCGCTTCCCTGGACAGTCCACCTCCCCACCCGTTCCCTGGACAGTCCATCTCCCCACACCTTCCCTGGACAGTCCACCTCCCTGGACAGTCCATCTCCCCACCCCTTCCCTGGACAATCCACCTCCTCACCCCTTCCCTGGACAGTCCACTTCCCCACCGCCTCCCTGGACAGTCCACCTCTCAAACCCTATTCCCTGGACAGAAAACCACTCTACTCATATTCCTTGACAATCCACCTCCCCACCCCTTCCCTGGACAGACCGCCTCTCCACCCCTTTTCCTGGACAGTCCACCTCTCCACCCCTATTCCCTGGACAGTCCACCTACCCACCCTTTCCCTGGACAGTCCGTCTCTCCAACCCTATTTCCTTGACGGTCCACCTCCCCATCCCTATTCCTGGACATTCCTTCTCTCCACCACTTCCCTGGACAGTCCACCTCCCCACCGCTTCCCTGGACAGTCCACCTCCCCACACTTCCCTGGACAATCCACCTCCCCACCGCTTCCCTGGACAGTCTACCTCTCCAACCTTATTCCCTGGACAGACAACCTCTCTACTCCTATTTCATGACAGTCCACCTCCCCACAACTTCCTTGGACAGTCCACCTCTTAGACCCTATTCCCTGGACAGACAACCTCTCTACTCCTGTTCCTTGACAGTCCACCTCCCCAGCTCTTCCCTGGACAGTCCGTCTCTCAACCCCTAATCCTGGACAGACAACCTCTCTACTACTATTCCTGGACATTTCATCTCTGCAGCCCTCTTCCCGGACAGTCCACGTCTCCACCTCTATACACATAACAGTTAAACTTTTATAGCTTTTTCAGCATATATTGATGTAGCTCTCATACTGACGATTTTTTTTTACCAAGGTGCCTTGACTACTTTCATGATTTTCACCAGGCACAGCGTGAAATCCATGCAAAGTGAAATTACACTTCACAGTGAGATCTGCAAGATATCAGATCTGCTCAAAGAAATTTCACGGGAAATTTCAAAGTTGACGGGAAGTCACATTACATGAACTATATCTGCTTTATACATACAGGCAATCAATATATGTCATCTAGCTCACACGAACTCATAAGTTTGAAATCAACGACAAATTGCAACCGTTCATATTGAGTCTGTTAGTTTGGAATTAAACTTAATTAATAATGTCCCTTGCATCCGGATTTAAGCGACAGGAGACATGGTAATACAAGTTCACAATTTATAGGTTAGCTATCCCGGAGCACATACATACGGCAAAATTTCTGATGACATATCACAGCTCATTTCTAAACAGGATAATGCAAATCTAGGGTTTTATTATAGCCTATGCATCAGCCTGTATGTACAAGGGTGATATAAGAGTTATCTACCTTCAAGCCAGGGGTGTGGGACCAGCTCGATTTTGCTATAGCTCTTACTCCGTGACAATCCGTCCATGAGCTTATCCCTGGGATAGCCACAGTACTGTAATGAATTAGCCTAGAAACGTAGTGATGGAGAAGTGAAAGGGTTAATGTCTGTAATCACCCATGCGTAGAACTCCCTTTTGTTAAGGCTCTTATTTTAAGAAGAAGTCTTTTGTTTGGACTGAACATAGCACAACGACGAATGGTTCGTTGGGGATATACGCAGCATACCGTACATAAGATGATTGTCAATTAAGATTGATTTAATTGACGGCTGAGACACTGACACGATCTAAACGAGCCGATCGTTTTCTATTTCTCATATACCAGTACATACATGTACATACATAATCACGTGCAATCAATTACATATGTCCATAAAGGTCATCCACAACATACCTTTGAGAGTGTCACAGTTTATGCCACTGAACCGCTAAATACATGCAACTGACACAAACAATAAATACTGAATGGCTGATTTGACCCTGAATATATTGAGAAAATACCAGAGATGTCCTAGAGAGATATAAAAGGCTTGTCTTGTGTCTTAGTTTGGTTGGTTATGCGGGAAGTGAGAAAAAAAAAGCTCTGCATATTTCAGCCCATATCCAGACCGTTGTTTTTACATCATAGTAAGATTTAACGAGAAGGAGTTAAGAAGTGTACACTCTTGATACGTTCTCATATTCTTGGTATTCTGAGGGTTATTTTGAAGGGTTAGTTGTTGTGCTGTGTAAAGCTGGTGAGTTGATTAAGGATTTTCCACGGCTGCATGAACCTTCCGTGGGATCAGGGCACACTGGATTCCCACATGAACACCTTTCTGGTTATGCACAGGCGCAGGTAGCAATACATGTATCTCACTGCTAGGTCTATAAATGCCTTGGACTTTGACTTATTTATTTAATTACTTGATTGGTGTTTTACGCCGTACTTAAGGATATTTCTCTCACGACGACAGGGCCAGTGGGAACCGACTAATAATCTGCAGGTTGTCATTCCCATGTTCGGCCAGAGAGGAAGACAGTACGGCGGCTGGCCATTCCCATGTTCGGCCAGAGAGGAAGACAATACGGCGGCTGGCCATTCCCATGTTCGGCCAGAGAGGAAGACAGTACAGCGACCGCATTGGTGAGAGGCTCCAGGATCATTTAGCCGCGCTGAATTGCTGACCCCTTCGGTAAGGAGGCCCGCTTGGGCCCAAAATAAAACTTCATACACATGATGACAAGAGATTGCATAGTGGTGAAATTACAGGTACTGAAAGTAGCAGGAGTTATCAGTCCATTACAACCAGTGGTCTATGCTGACAATCTACAGCTTTTCACTGACAATCTGCGTGATGTCCATCCCACATGTAAGAACCATAACACTTCCAACATCTGGGTTTTCTCGGGGAGTGAAATACCAGTATTAATCATGATAAACTTTTTGATAAGAAACTTTTAGTGTTACCTTCACAATTTAAAAATCTAATTTTTGATTCTGAATACCTTGGTACAGAGTATGATAGTTTAAGTATCTTATTCCAGCCCACTTTTGTACTCAAAGTTCTGCCGTTATACTGTGTCAAATTTTACAGTTTTGTATGATTTTGTAGTGTATGGCCACTTACGGTATTTGAATGACATTTTAAAGTACTTACAATTTCTTACAACTTTGTCGTAATAATGCACGTGCTACAAATCGGATGCAATGAGGCTGATTGATTAGTAATGATAATGCTGTTCATTTTATGAGCACATTCGTTAATCCCTGGGCATTGTTGTTTGCGGCTGTTCAAATCATAAGTTAACTTACAACGAGCATATCTATACATTGAATAGTGTCTGTCAAGGCATTTTTAGTAATCACCTTTAAACTAGTAAACTGTTCTGCCATATGTAACGTCATACACTGAACACAGCATATAGCGTTATACTGGGGGTTATACTGGTCTCAAATATGTAATTTACATGGGGAAATACTATTGTTTTTCGTTGTTGAATTTTGATCACCGCCAAAAAAAATCTTACGAATACTAGTAGTCTTCTTTTGATTTTGTATTGGAATTTTTCGCCATACTCAAGAATATTCAAGCGACCACAATGATGCTTCATTGCGCCGCGCTAGCACGCTAACCAGCTCGGCAATGGATGCCCGCCTTTTCTGTACTGGTGGAGAAAATATGCTTAAACTTTGAATATGTCACACCAAATAACATTGTTAAGAGTGTTAGAGGAAGTAAGGCAGGTACATCTGCTGGACCAAACTGACTGTCTTGGGAGCATTTTAGGTATACATGTACCGAGTTTAAACCCGCTGTGTTGCTCTCGATGCTGACCAATGCTATGCTTGTACTTGGTTATCTGCCGAGTTGTGAAGTGAGAAAAGCTAAATGTCTGTTACACAACTTTGTGAGCTTACATTCAGTGTGGGTTTAAGAAACAGCTCTCCAGTAATATATGTCTCTTTGCCTTCAAATAGATCATCTTTTACAAGAAGGCACATCACATTCCTCTGGTTAATGGTTGTGGAATATACCTTCGTTTATTATAAATGATAACGGATATGATCAGCAACATTACCGTGTACAGTACTGTGGTGTACTATCATTGTTTTATTTTGGTTCTTCCAGTGGTGTTGGTCAGGGAGAAGTTATCTTTCTTGTTTTATTTATTGATTTATTTGATTGGTGTTTTACGCCGCGCTTGAGAATATTACACGTATACGAAGGCAGCTAGAATTATGGTGAGAGGGATCCGGACAGAGTCCGGGGGAAACCCACGACCTTTCGCAGGTTGCGGCCAGACCTTCCTTGTTTGTTTTAATGTGTATGTGAAGATTTTGTCAAGAGTATTATTGCTGACTATTAGTGTGAATTAAATGCACGAGGCTAATATTTCCATGTAACGCTCCAAAAACAGCCTGTTTCTCAGGAATATGCGCATGGAAGAGCGAAATGTTTGTTCTATGTTTTATGGACAATATTCATCCTATGCATGTACCTAATAAAATTTGCGAACTCAGCATATTTTCTCCTCAATACATGTACCCTAGCTGACAATGCCGACATTATGAGACAACACAGAACCCTGTGTATTCGAATTTATATGATGATTTGTAAAGGAGGAAGGTGGGAGGGAGGGGGGGGGGGGGCTCCCTGGCCGAGGTGATTAACCTGCAAATGCGACATAATGAAACAGGAGCCTTTCACCAATGGGGTCAGTGAGCTTAAACTGACACATAGATCCTGCGGATGGCGATGCATTTCCCTTCTGGGGTATTTTTTTCATTATAGTGCTTGTCACCATCGTATAAGTGAAATATTCTTGAATACGGCATATAACACTAGTCTAATAAATAAATAAGTCGGTATAGTGAATCTGGTAATTTTGTAAACAATAGTTTCATTTCATTTTTGGATGATTTGCGCGCAAGTCGACGTTCAGTTTGAAATATAGACTCATGTCGAGGAGAAATAGAGTTGTTAAATTTATACCGATTCTGACCTTGATGTTTCGACTTCAAGACATCTACATCGAAAAATAGTGTTACTTTAATGATGATCTACGGCATTCGGGTCCTACACCAAAAAGTAGTGCAAACTTCTACACCAAAATGTGGTGTTACTTAATGCCCTACACAATTCGGGCCCTACACCAAATAAGGAGTGCGGACATATACACAGAAAAGTAATGTTATATTAATAATGGCCTACGCCATGCGGGTCCTACACCAATAAAGAGTGTACACATCTACACCGGAAAGTAGTGTTACTTAATGACCTACACCATTTCGGCTCTACACCAAAAATGATTGTAGAATTCTGCACCAAAGCGTAGTGTTACCTAATGGCCTCCGCTATTCCGGCTCTGCACCAAAGTGTAATGTAGATTTCTACACCAGAAAGCCGTGTTACTAAGTGGCCTACACCATTCGGGTCCTACACCAAAAGGTAGCGCCGACGTCTACACCGAAAAGTAGTGTTACCTAATGGAATACGCCATTCCGGCTCTAAACCGAAATGTAGTATAGATCTCTACTCCGTTTAGTGCGCCTTAATGGCCTACATCTTTTCGGCTCTAAACCGAAATGTAGTGTAGATCTCAACACCGAAAAGTAGTGCTACTCAATGGCCTTTGCCTGTCCTGCTCTACACCAAATGTAGTGAAGATCTCTGCTTCGAATATTAGCGTTACTGAATGACCTACACCATTCCGACCCTACATCAAAAAGTAGTTGAGAAAAGTAGGTTAGAACAATAGGTACCACATGTTTAGAGTTAGATTACTAATGCAGTAAAAGATTGAGCCACACTTAAAACTTAACTTCGGTTTAGGTTCGAAGCATGGTAAACATGGGTAAATGTTCGAGTTCATATATATACATGTCTTGTCAAATTTAACAAGCTACACGTATGCTCACGTCTACCCTAATCAAGGGTCTACGTGCGAAAACTGCAAGGGGCAGCCAGGCAGTTGTTTATTCTTCAGAATTTCTGGTATTTTTTTACCTGAGTGGGGAAAGGCTACTAAATGTGCATGAGAGTGGAAGAATTACTTCGCCACGCTGAGCATATAAGTAACGTTCTGTTTGTTAAGAAAAAAATGTAAGGGTCACAGACAGGTATACCATCGTGAGACGAAACATTTGAGCAATTATACTGTACGTGTATTATAAGTCAGTGTTTTTGTATCAACAGGGAACGTCGGTGTAAATGTCTACACTGCTGTTTGGTGTAGGACCCTCATGACGTAGGTCATTATTAAAGTAATACTACATTTTGGTGTAGAGATTTGACCGTGCGTCAAGATCGCGTGATCAAATCTTCTAGGCTGTTCCAAGCCTACGAATTCAGTCGACAGCGATAATACTGAGAACCATCGTATAATCCGCCGATCAAACCATGCTAGATATATGCTTACCAGACACATGCGCTAGAATATTACATAATTATAATGTATTACAAATATTTTCCGCCCTGCAATAACCATCTACCTTGTATATATTGTGCGGTTCGTCATGCATAAGTGAACCATGGGGTGATATTACTCAGCGTTCTCGACTACAAGTGTAATGCACTGGGTGCTGTTTTGTACGAGACCTCCAATGTTTAAAAAATTGAGTGCTTTAAAAACATGACTTTGTCAATAAATACGTAAGGATGTAGGTCTATGATTTCTAGAGAGGATTTCTTAGAGACAAAGCTACGTGGATACTCTACCCCCCCCCCCCCCCCATGCCCCCCCCCCCCCCCCCCCACACACACACACACACACCACCACCACCACACACACACACCTTCCTAGTAACGCGGGCTATGTATTTGTGTGTCAGCTTTTTTGTTTGTCCGGACGAGGTCCTGAGAAGTCCCTGGCGCGGAGTTGGGCGTACTCCCTGCGTGCAACCCTCATTAACGCACAAGGTAAGTTATCATTAAAACATTTAGACTAATGCAATGATTTCATATTTTCATTTCATTGTATACGTAGGTCATTTGCTTAATGGATATTGTAAGACTCCTACCAAAATCTACCACATAGAGAATAAAAGCCGCCAATGCATATATCACAGCGCATATGCAGCAATGTTTTTTAAGAGACCGAATCCTGCTGTTAGAGATTAAAATTGGGGCGTGTAGTCTGCCCGTATAAAATTAAATATGACGTTTCAGACATAAACCCATGTAATCTAGCTGTATTTTTGATTTATTTGATTGATGTTGTACGTTGTGTTAGATAATATTTCCCTTACACGACGGTAGTTAATATTATGGTTGCAGGAAACCGGACCGAGCACGGGAAATGAATCTTGCTATGGAGTATCCTGTTAAAATTGAGGGTGTCTTACTTTACTTTACATGCCCCGGAAGACCTACATATGGCAACTATGATGTCTAAACAATTACAATTAAAGGGCAATTTTCTTCAAAATGTTGACGATCACGTCAAATATCTTCATATGGCAAAATACATTCCTAAGAAAACTTTTCTTTCAACACTTACAAAATTCCATGGCTCTGTTATTCCTTCCTGAGTTGTACACCTAGTGTCCGAATGTAACATAACTATGACACGCATGAGTCAACGCTTTAGCTATATCCAGTCTATGGTTGACGCCGATCTGTTTCTTGTTACATCTCTATGCATATCCAAAGTCTATATACATGTACCCTGATAACTGTAGTAAAAACGTTAATTATTGAGGTCATTAATTTTTCATTTTGCGTGCCATTATTTTGAAATTTTTTTTTCATTTTGATTACCATTGAGAAGCATATTATACGCCCTTTCAACGATTGTGTTGCTTACCCCAGAAAACTAATCTGTTAAATGTTAAGACGCGGCATTGCGAAACTTTGGTCCATTGCCGAATCGGCGTGTACAGGATAGAGCACGATCGATATGCCAGTAATAACTGTCAGTTATGATTAAACCGCAAATCGGAAACTGGGCCATCGCCGTATTACTCTGACAGAAAGTCACTAAGTATTGTTTGTTTGTGCTAGTTAAGTATATACAGTGTATCCCGTCCTTCATGCCGACCTGTTGAACCCAGATTATACGTGTTAACGCTGACTGTACGTCGCATGGAGTTATTCACTACTTGTATAACACAGTTTTAAAAGTTTTTTTTTTTTTATTTTGTGGAGATTGTGCAGCTCAGAAAAAGAAAAACATTAATATACACAGAAATGACAATCCGGGAACATAAACAATGGATTCACGAAAAACAAATCGTGAACAAGTGATCATCGCCGCACTATTACCAAGAAACGTCAAGTTGGCATTTTGAATAATTCTAGACCAATGGCATCTATTAGGCCTCAGTTAACATCACTGCATTCCTTCACCCGTCCTTAGCTATGTTAAAGCCATGGTGCTATAGACGGCTTGCAATTTGATACTGTTTAAGTATTTACATGAATAAATGCTCTAAGCGCCGAATAAAGCCCCAATTGAGGTAAACTGACAAAATACCATATTTCACCGGTGCAGTGTTGCCATTTGCCAGCTATCACATTGTCATCGCTGCTCTGGATTTACTCTCCTTGATGTAGGCGTATCCCCTTACGTATCACGGCACAACTGATGTTTTCCAAACAACAAGACCAATTTATTTTTGACCCTGAAGGACATCATGCCAAAGTACAAAAAGCTCTTTAGCACACAGTTTATAATCACTAAGATGCCTGCCTTGTGCAAATTATGTTCCTGGGGCACACCACTCTGCATGTCTAATCTTTCAAAGGGTCCGGAACAGGATCAAATTTACCAAAACGAACACTCGGGCATGTTCATTTGGTCGTAACATATATACAGCTGCTAAAACTGCTACTTGATAACAACCACAGTACTGCATTACTACCACAGGTAGTTCACTACAACCACATGTACTTCATTACTTCATTACAACCACATCTACTTCATTACAACCACATGTACTTCATTACAACCCCGTGTATTTCATTACAACCACATGTACGCCCATATGTTATATATTGCACAATTTTCATATTACATTTTAGAGCTGTTTCGTGTATCAACCATGGGCTAATATCCCGATGGCTGCCTCGTCTCCTTTTAGTGTGAGATTGTATAGCCTCACAGTGATGTAATTCAAAAGCAATAGTATGTTATGAACAGCCCTCACACCAGAAAAGTGTTTTTGCTAGAATTACAGAAAAATATTATACAAAAGCGTAACCGTTGGACACATTAGCACAATTTATTCTGCGATCATCGAAACATGACATCTTGTCCATTTGGCACATACACTCATAGAAATCAAGTACGTGGGAAGGTCTGTCAGCAAACTGCAAAACATCATGCGCTTCCTCCGAACCACACCCTATTGTCCTTGGCGCTGGCTCCCGTTGTATAAGTGAAATATTCTTTAGCAGGGCTTAAAACACCTATCAGATAAACAGATAAATAAATATAGAATCCAGAGCCGCATGTGGGTTTTGCGGAATGTAACAGTAATCACCTATTATTATTATTTCTATAGTTATTTCTATTTCTATCATCATATATTGGTTACAGATATAACATGTGGTTGTGGGTCTATGCTAAGGCACAGTCAAAGAATAGAAATAGCTCGATTTTATATTTTGGATAGATAATTGCACGTAAAAATAAGTATAAATATAACTTCTCCGACCGCACACGGGAAGATCTCCCACCATAATGATTTCTGCCGTATCATAAGTGAAACATACTTGAGTATGGCGTAAAACACCAAGAAAATAAATCAATAAATATAACTATGTTTACTCACAGACTTAGGCTGGTGACACACTGGAGAATGACTGTTGTGTGTGCAAATCTTGTTCGTTGGACGGGCGTTGTAGCGGTGATGGTAACGTTGCTTACTGCACCAGTCAAAGGTGAGTTTTTCTTTTTCAACGCCTGCCTGTCTATCTCTTATACTGTTAGCAACATTTAACCGGCATGACTAGTTTGTTAGCAAGAAGACATCAGTCTGACAATGTAGTATACACGAAGTAAAGAAAAAATGCAACACTAATACGGATAGTAATTTATTCTACCTGCCGTGAGGAAGTGTGGCTTTTTAATTACCGTATATAATAAGCAGAATCAGGCAGCAGTGCCTTTTAAGTAGCCATTAAGATTTCAAACGCTCAAAGTGTCAGTAAGGCACCGACTAAGCAAATCAGGATGTAGAAATAATGGTTTCTTTTGTCGCAGAAGTACGATTGTCAGTCAGTTTGCCAAAAAAGTTTTAGAACGCCACGCACATAGTCATCTCTATGAGTTCATCTCTAACAACAATCTCTTAAACGACAACCAATCTGGCTTTCACTGTTCTTACCAAAATGTCCAAACATTGACGTAAAGCAATAGACGACGACAAAATCGTAGGTTCCGTCATGATCGACATTAAAAAGGCTTTTGATTCTATTCTTGGCACTTTACTATTCATAATATACTTAAACGACTGTCGTTTAAATGTTTCCGGCTGTGGCACTGAGTTTTATGCTGATGGCCCCACAATGTACAACGCTTCCAAATCCTTATCCGAAATTCAATCAGAGTTAAACTCTAATATGGAACTTATTAATCAGTGGTGCTTTGGAAATAAAATTCTTCTTAATGTGTCCAAAACAAAGTCCATCCTTATTGGAACTACCCAGAAATGAAAAAAAAATTGTCGTCAGTATTCCCTCAATGTCACGGTCAATGGCCAGACAAATAAGAATGCACAAAATCTGAAGCTTATTGACCTGCATATAGACCGTACACTTTCAAGGCAGAGTCACGTTGACTCAGTGCGCAGTACTGTGTCTAAGCTATTGTCAATACTGATGAGGCAGAAGCCGTTTCTTCCCTTTAAAACAAGGCTATTTTTTTATAACAGTTATATCCTTCCCCATTTAATATGCGCTATCCCTATTTG
Organism: Liolophura sinensis; assembly: GCF_032854445.1. NCBI lineage: Eukaryota > Metazoa > Mollusca > Polyplacophora > Chitonida > Chitonidae > Liolophura > Liolophura sinensis. The sequence goes on along the minus strand of NC_088296.1, from coordinate 8,542,749 downwards.
GGGCAGCTCTTAAAAAGGCCTACATGATCGAGAATATAAACTTCAAAAAAACTGTTGCAAAACTTATCCTAAGCAAACGTAACAATAAGTCATCAGCTGAAACTTTTGAAATGTTAACGTTAAAGACTATACATGAAATTATCCTGTACCGAAAAATCTCACTGTTTACGAATCCTTAAAAGCCCACTTTTCTGACTTTATGAAGAAGTTGTTCCGAATCAGGGAAGAGCCCCATCATGAGCTAAGATCATGTACAAGCAATCAAGTAAAAATGCCTTTCCCCCACACAGAACAACTTAAGAAAAGCTTGTTATACTCTGCTGCTGTTCAGTGGAACAGTCTGCCTGTTAACTTTGAATTATCCCAGACAAATATACAAATACACTTATGTTCACCTGGAAGCCTTACATTCATAAACACTTCGTTTTAGTATACTGAACAAACCAAAATTACGAGATAAAATGTCTTTGCACAAAGATCTGCCTAGTCAGGAACTCCTTCCAAGGTGGTCATGTGACATGTATAGGTCAGTTTGTTTAATCGTGTTTTAGGACACCCAAAACCTTGCCTTTATAAACAAAACTGTGTGTGCGCGAGTAAGGTCTACGCAAGGTGTTCCTTTATGTGTCCAAGTCAGTAGTCTGTGGAAGCGGGATGCGGCCATGCTGTCTCTTCCGGTTTTGCCCCAAACCGGTAACAGCGACTAAAACTTGCAGTGTCGTTCAAATATCGCTGTCACTGGTTTGGGGCAAAACTGGGAGAGACAGCATGGCCTCAACCAACTTCCATACTATTCAGTGCCTGATAGCTAACTGGGTCAAGTGTCTAATTCAACACTGCTGCTCCCCTAGGACTGTGCTGTGCACGTGCCAACATTCATATAGGTCCGTTTATTACAATTACATGCTGACTGGCTGCATATACTCGCATTATGTAAGTATATACGTGTAGTCACTGACGAAACACTTATATAATGGAACTGGTTACCAGTATGGTCCACCTGCATGTAATTCTATTACCCTTTGATTCCTTTTTATTGCATACAACGCACTGCTTGGCTCTGTGCCAAGTGCACATTATCTCAGTCGTTAGATACCCCCCATCACGAGACAGAAGCGTTTGACTTCTGGACGGGTCTGTTGTAGTTCTATGGGTGGATAGAGGTTGTTGTTTACATTGAATAAAGCAGACGACAAAATGGCGATTTTTTTCTGTCGGAGCGAACGTTTATTTCAAAGGTGAAAAGTATCAAGTTATAGATGTTTTTAAACCCATTGGGACGTTTGAATGCTACACAATAAGAGATATTAATGGTTTCACGAAAACAGCGTTCAAGTATGAATTGACAGCCGTCAGTGACATGGAGGATTTGATGAGAGATAGCGACGACAACGCACTGGCGGCTTGTCTAGAAGTCGAATCATCGGTAGTATCCACAAGGTTTAAAATAAGAACAGAAAAAGAGCTACAAGATCTTGCCATGAAACGAATTGAGGGGACAACCGACAAACAAACCAAATGGGGAGTCAACTTATCCCAAGGTTTGTTTGAACTTCTATCGCTTAGATTTGTCCTAGTTCTCAATAAAAATAAAATAATAAAAACAAATACAACCTCAATTTATTTCCGAGCATTGAATAGGGCCTATATAAAGTAAAATAATTATTAACTAAATTATAAAGGGTACATTAGTGGTGTCAAACTATATTTGAAAATTCTCTAAATAAAATTTGCATAAAGTTAACAAAAATAGAGTCTAAATAAAAATCATGACAAAATGACACAGCAACTTTAATACTATTTATAATAGAAAAAAATTGCCCTACCTGAAAAGATACCTTTACTCCTAAAGTATCACAACTAAAGTATCTGAATTGTTTTCAGATTGGCTCAGAGAATCCCATCTGTGAACAGAATTTCAATTGCTGACAGCTGTTGAGTAGGACAGTTGCCTTCGTCGGTTTTACGCAGGGGCCCGGAAACAGAACGGAGAATCATATTCAAAATCAGCTCTCGTTGAGACTCGAGCCTGCAGAAATCGTTACTTGAATTCACCTCCTTTTGGAAAAGCAATAAATTTGATGAATGATCGATCAAACCATGTTCTTTCCCGGTTGATTAAGGGGCAACGCGGCGATGGCAAAGGTGTGACAACTCATCGTGAGCCCATACCCGATGGAGATCTGCAGAAAATATATTCCTCAGCCACTTTATCCAACACAAATCCTAAATCCCTAGTTAGGGAAGTTTGGTTTGAAATTACACTTCATCTTGGACGGCGAGGTCGTGAAGGACTTCGGAATTTGAAAACAGGTTCAATGATGTTCAACAATGCAACAATAAATAACAACACAGTTCACATCAACTTCACATCTTCTAGAGACTGGACTGGCTGTAGATCGTCCTTTTCAACTCCCAATCCTTGTTGTATGTTTATCCTTGTTAAACTGTATTTTTTTCTCATAACGTTCAGTCCGTTTACTCATGTTTTCTCTTCGCACACGCTATTGTCTGACTGCCGCCAATATATTGTGGCTGGCTTATTGTATATACAACTTTGTAAAGATTGCGTGATTACAAATTTAAATTGCAATAGCCATCGACCTAAAATATAAACTCTTCCACATCGATTTGATGTAAAACAACCGTTAGACTACCCTGACGCGAACATTATTTCTTAAATACTAAACAAAATACTACAGTATGAAGAGGAATACTTGTACCTGAGCATGACGACTTTGTGATGCCTGGCAAATAGCCACACATAACCCCTTGGTTATGTGAAGTTATTGGGATCTCCATTCAGCGGAATGATATGCCTCACAAACAATGCAACGGGGCCTCCGTAGCTAAGTTGGTTAGCGCACGTGCTTTGTAAGATAATGTTTAAAGTTACATATCATATCAGCAGCAGATGGGGTTTATGTCCACTGCAGTACCTGCATCTCTAGCAGCTTTTTTTAGCTAAGAAACCTGCAAGCCCATTATCTTTAATACTAGCACGACTGGGAATCCACTCAAAGCAAACAGAAATTCCTTGACTATTGGTTACACAGAAAAAAATATTCAAGAATAATGATCAGGGTTTTTTGCCAGCTAAACACTAGTAGTGCCTACAGTGAGCTAAACGAATCCGTGAAATTAACAGTTCTATAGGTGTAAACCCTGCTAGAAACTGATAGGGGAACAAAACAGCTGTCAGTTCGACACCGACGAGTAATTTGGCAGCTCATAGTGTCTTGAGTATCTGGCTCAGGTACAAATAAAGCAGCCCCAGCCCTTCCACTCCCCTGAAACCATCAGTAAACAGTTGCAGAAAATTCGCCCATTTTTGATGAATTTGCTCCAGGCAAGATGCTTTCATAGCAAATAGAGATCATTCCCTTTAACACCATCGAAGACAAGCGAAAGGAAACGGGAAATCAGGTGACAGGAAGGAAAAAAAGGGGGGGGGACGGGAGGTGGAGAGGGGAGGGGGGACTCTCCTCTACACAATAAATTTATTTACGTAAGTATTTTTACAAACATGCTGAGAGCGTATAGTTACATGCAACAAGTTATGCCACTGTCATACAAACAATCATACACAGAAGGTTGTAACACACAAGAAGCAGAATTATTATACACTGGGTACATCTTCAGGGTATACCGTAAAACCCTCAGTCTTCTCCGTCCATTTTCTACAGTCACATATACCAATTTTGATTTGGATGAGATGACCAGGTAGAAAGTTTTTCACCCAGCTCAGCATATTACCTGTATTTCCACTACTTTCATCTTGATTAATATCGCATCCATCCACACCATAGCATGTGCCTTCTCTGTATCAAGAAACACTCCCAATACAGATTCTTTATTACGGAGAGCCCTATAAAGTAACAACATGATCAACTCAGGAATCCACTCTGAATAAGGGATAAAATATTACAAAAATATATAAACCAAAGTAGCCTAGGTTAGCTTAATCATTTTATCCATTGTCGTGCATAACGCCAAAGTCAAAGCTATAGGTCTGTATGATCAAGGGAATGACGTAGGTTCCCCAGGCTTAGCAACAAGTATGGCTGTCCTCCAACGGTACGGTAACTGCATCTTAGTCCACGCTGTATTATACAACAGCAATATCACATTCAAACAATGGTCAGGGAGATGTGAAATCGGTGAAATGCCATCAGCTCTTTAGGATGAGTCATTAGTACAGTGCAGAGCCTGTTTCAATTCAGTTAATGTAAAGTCGTCACAAAGGCCATCAAACATGATCTAATCGAATTTCTGCTTTGATTTCACGTCTTCCTTATGGGCTAAACGTTCCGGGTGGTAGTTTTCTGGGCTTGATACAAAAGCAAAGTTATCAGCCAAAACATTACATTTCTCCTCATTACTAGCATACTGACACCCACGTGATATAATAGTAGGCACATGACTGGACTTGCACTTTGAACTGAGAAGGCCAGACTCAAGCCCAGACTTGCTTCATAGGTGGGCTACAGTTCATATTTGAACAAAAACTATGCAAATAATACTTATGTGTTTTCTTCACGATACTTTGTGCTACAGCGTTAGCCCTCTTGCAACACAAAATGTCCTCAGATAATCTAGTTCGCTGTGCTCTGTGCTTAGCTATCTTTGTTTTCCTAGTGACGTGTGTGCACGCATCACTCCATCATGTTACAGGGGTTTTGATGAAGGTTTTACGCGGGATTCTGGGAATGCTTTCATAAGCAGCTGTGTTCATTGCCTCTGTTGTTTTGTCAGAGAAAACAAAATATCTTAAAATAGCTTACCGGTAGCCTGATTGGTTTTTTTTTTCTTTATTTATTTATTTATTTTTTGTTTTGTTTTGTTTTATTTGGGGAGAGTGGGGGGGGGGGAAGTTAACAGTATGATTGATACCAAAAGAAGTCCAGAGGAAATACAGACACGGTAGTGATCACGGCCACAGCGAGAGCAATGGACCATGTAGCCCGAGTGCTTAGATCTGCAGTGCATAGTGATAAGTCAATTGCTGACAATTTACCAGATCTTACATCTAGGCGAGTACCAGGCCCATAATTCAACCCCAAAAGCCGCTGTCACAGATAAAATTGTGTAAGGTGTTAACATTTGTATTGATATAGGTACTACCCCACAGCCTATGATATGATATTAAAGTCTCCACAAATTACATATATGACGAGGACTTGACAAGACCTTAACATCATTAGGATAAGTTCTATCGCACGCATTGTTCAGCACTGACCAGGTTCTATCCTGACATTCACTGGATTTAAATGCTGGTAGTTTTATCTCAGTAACAGAAAGACTTGCCTTGTACAACCCAGCCAACCCACCTTGGGCTTCCTCCCACTATCCACTCCTCTCTATGTACTCTCACTACAGCATACACTGGAAGAGTAAAACTATCATTAGGTTTCAGAAATGTTTCCTGAAGACATACAATGTCAGACTGGAGGATGAAACCAGACACATACTGTTTAAATAGGCAAACAGGAAGTTAATGTTCTGATACAGAACATCAAAACCCATTAGTAATAAAATATGTAACAAAAGCGTAAAGAGGAAAATATAGATTTACTTTAGTCATTATGAACATTTGTTCCTTATTTGCTTAAGAAGAGCAGACAACTCTTGTGATTTAATTTTTGCTTTGCCCAGTTGATGATCACAGCATTTAGCAATACATTCAAACATACTGACTTCTGAAGTCTTAGAGACTATAACACATTGGAACAAAACTTCAGTAAGAAAGACAGTTATATCTACCATTGTTACAGCAGAGTACACATCAGTTTGTACATTTTAGCATCACGATCTGTTTGAGTAGCCACTGATTTGTCCGTGGCCTCACAGAGCGGCTTATGCTGGTGGAAGATGGTCGATTAGTCAGTCTAGCAGGGAACCAAGGTTTTCAATATACAGACTCATCAAAGTTTGGGTCATGGGAGAAATTGACATTTTAATTTGTTTGTTCCCCAACAAGCCTTGGGGTATCTGTGTACGAAACTTTCTCTGTAGTCTTGATGTACTCGGCTTTGTGTGCCTCCTTTACGGCTGTACAGCCACCAAAAGCAGCACTGTGCTGAACAGAGCAACTCACACACTTCCGTGTGTCTTTGCTTGTACAAGAATCTTATATATATATATATATATATACAAGGACTCCCTATATATATATATATATATATATATATATATATATATATATATATATATATATAGGGAGTCCTTGTACTATGCTGTTCACAATGTAAAAGTTGTTAAAGTCATCCGTGGGAGAGAGCTTTTATATATATATATATATATATATATATATATATATATATATATATATATATATATATATATATATATATAGAAGTAGTAAGAGGCACTACTACGAGGCTTCAACATGTTCAATGAACGTTACCTACTCTGCGGGACAGAAGATTAGAGCTGTTTGGCTTGGTCAGGCCTAGACGCAATCGTTCCGGCAAGGCTGTCGAAGGCAAACAGCCAGGGCACGTGTTGCGATAAAGACTTACGACATGCTCGCGGATATTTACCGATAACGCCTGTAAGCTTATGTGCTTCTGTTAGTGGTTTTCGGTTAAAACTGACACAAATAAATATTTTGAACATTGAAGCCTTTGTATTATGGCGAATAAGCAGACCAATAAGATAAAGAAATGACTGACTGCCCTCTTAATCTTGCAATCACACAAAGAAAGCAGAAAATACACGTACATGTATAATTTAAAGCACAATCGAAAAGGAAATAAGGGGTCTATATTATTGCAAATGTTGATCTAGAATTACCGAGTTTAATGGATTTATCAGCTTTTTGTGTAAGATTCGGTAGAGCCTAAATCTTATAACCTACACTGTTTGGTAGTATTTGTTTCATTCCTACCGGTTTATCTTGATCGGTTTGAAACAAACTCGAGGTACTGGTCGTTATTGTAATCATTGTGATCCCTTACAAAGTTTTGTATTCAACACTAAGATAAATGGACATAGATCGCAGATGGAAGTTAGGTGTGCCCTAATAACATCACTCCCAATGTAAAGTTGTAAGAATCGCAGAAAAAAGAACTGAGATAATGCTTCGCGGTTTTCATTTGTGTTTATATTAGGAGGTCTTAGGGCCATTTCTGAAGACGGAGATGAAAGCAAAAGATTTTCTATTGTATATAAATCCATGGGAAATTACGTTTCCGTAGAGGGGATAAACTGTTGGAGTCTATATAAACTAACGGCCAAAAGAAACTTTACAAAGAGTTCAAATCAATTTATTTTGCAAAAGCAAAAAACAGGATGACTGAAGTTTAATATATTGAAAAAACCGATGACTTAGGATACTGAAAGTCTGGAATAAGAACGGACAAAGTAGCCGTCAACTCATTTTACAATTGAACAAAGAGAGTAGGAGAAGAATAATAGCCATTCCTTCTTGGTTAACAATGGGCAGAATATACAAAAAGTTGATTATTTTTAAAATGAGTCAATATCAAAACCAACCAGTATCGCGTTTGGCCACCCCTTGCTTCAATGCATCCAAAAACTCCCCGGCGCATAGAAAAAGTCAGTTGTCTAATGAGATGGGGTTCGTTGCCATTTATCTTGGTGGGTTAACACCAGTTCTTGTCGGTTGTCTGCAAGGTGTGGGCGTTCTCTTACTCGACGACCCATGCTATCCCAAAGGTATTTTGTGGGGGACAGGAAGTTCTGCACAACTCGAGCTACAGGACACCACGTGTCTGCTATTGAAGGAATGGCAGGACAGCAGGACGTAGAATTTCACCCATATAACATTCAGCTGTTAGGTTCCCGTAGATTATGACCAATGGTGTCCGTTCCTCTCCACAAATCCCATCCCACACTATCACTCTGCTGCCACCAAAAAGCACCACCTCCTGGAAGCATTATGCAGCCTTTCGTTTGCCTATTCGACGGTAAACTCGCTGTCTGCCATCGACTTGAAACAGGCAGAAATGATTTTCATCCGTGAAAACAGGACGATGACGTCACTGTCAGGAAAAGGTCCATCAGGTGTAAGGTGCGCAGGTACCCGTCTTCTCTGGGCGTAGTTACCCTAGGCCTGTCTGTTCTTGGCCTGCCCGATGTCTGCCCTATCTGTCTGTAACTTTGCTATACGTTTGACACAGTTACACGAGAGCAGCCGAAGGTCATTGCAATGTGAGAATGGGTGGCTCCCATGGATACCATCCAGGGCCCTCGCGCATTGATCTGGAATCAGCCGAGGCATTGCTTTGGTGGATTTTAGTCCAGTGCAGTAGGCAACTGCAGCACAATGTGTGTAACGTTTTTATACGCTTATTATATGTGCAGTTGCGGCCATCCATGGGTCACATGATTTTTCAACTTGTCACAAAACAAATTTGTGTGGACGTATATGACGCTTGTCGCACATAGAGATATGCTTCGTACAATGTTTTCCAACAATAATTTTTTTTATTAATTTGCATAAAAGACCGGTTAAATTTAACTCACGGAGTCGTAAAGTTTCCTTTGGCCGTCAGTTTATAAATACGTATATGTAGATGTTAAGTTATCCTTAATGTTTTTATTGGGTGTAAGGGAGATCGGCCCGGGTAATTGTGGAAGTGGAGTAAGTGCGGACCGTGGCAAATATTTTGAATTCTGCCTATTATGTAAATATTTAATAAAGTCACCCGACCCACCAATGCAGCCGCAACAGGCCTGAAAATCTACATGAAAAAACCACCCCACCCAAGCATACAACAATTGCGTTCCCTCTAGTATCAACATGTAACCCAGAGTCTGATTTTCTCAGTTTTTCTAATGTTCACGAAATAGGCCTTTTTGCATTTTATAACACTGAATTTCCCCCTAAAATATGCCTCCAACCTCCACTTTACTTAAGAAGTCAATAACTTGATATGTTATCTACGTTCACACGAAATTGTGTTTTTCTCAATTGATCGGAAAGTATTTCAGATAACGACAAATCGTCTTACAGCACGGTCTCTTTCAGATCACTGTAACAACCTAACCAAGCCTCGCGCAGCTGTCATTGAAACATGTCCTCATACATCATTTTATAAGCAATTTCAAATCTTAATGACCACTTTGTACGTACAGGGAAAATGATATACATAGGTCATTTTTTATTTGTTTTTTGGAGAAGGTTCATTTTCTGTGGTGATTGTATCTAATTGCCGGTAACGCACAATGTACATCAAAGCAGGACAAGACTGCATGGAGACCTTTCATGACTCAAAAGACCAGCATGCAGTCGGTGGGTCAGTCATACGTACCCAGGCCGAGTAGTGCCTACTTCTACCTCCATGGCTTACCCTGGCGCTCTGCCATTTATAGCCTCTTCCGTTCGTCTTTGGGAGCTTACAAAGATTCACGAAATGGTATGCATGCGCGTCATACTTGACACAGGTACCAACCCGCTGTTTACGAGCATATTAGAACTTCAAGACAGAAAACACCTTGACAAATATTTATTTATTTAACAGTTCAAAAATGTGGACGTAATTATTTTTAATCCATGCATGGGCACAATTTAAAAGTTAAACTTTACATACACATATCATATTTTAACCGCTTTTCGTGTCTACTTACATGAATTGATGTGCATATAAATTGTTGAAAAAGTCCGAAGACAACAGAACACAGAAGAAATAATGAACTGATTTCATTTCCATCAGGAGCCTCTACTTTGTGGCCAGATGTAGCCACATTAATTACACAATTAATTACCAGCCAGGATTATGTAGATATTTTTATAGTGTCCTATTTCTATCATCTGCACTATCCTAAGACAAATATGTCCAAAATCCTACCAAAACCCCAAAATAATCATTGTTATCAGTCAGAAATGGCCCTGTGGAATCGGCCCGTGTTTAGCTCTCAGTATCATAAAAGCAATTGTTTTAGCTGCTGTGCATGTTATGGCAGCTGACTTTCAACGTTTTTCATACCACCGTTTGCAGTTGAGGTTTTATTCTAACTCATCACATAACTGCTTATGTTTACATTCCCCCTTTACTGAAGAAATCAAATGTGTAAAAATGACGGGGTTCTGTGTTTTTTGAGTGATGATGCTACTCCATTAATTTTGTCCTACGTCCTAATGTTTACGTCCTACCTAGCCCCTATTATCTTACGTCATAATGTTTACGTCCTACCTAACCCTATTGTCCTAGCTCCTAGTGTTTATGTCCTACCTAACCCCTATTGTCCTACGTCCTAGTGTTAACGTCCTACCTAACCCCTATTGTTTACGTCCTACCTAACCCTTATTTTCCTACGTCCTAGTGTTTACGTCCTACTTAATCCTTATTGTCCTACGTCCTAATGTTTACGTCCTACCTAACCCCTATTTTCCTACGTCCTAGTGTTTACGTACTACTTAATCCGTATTGTCCTACGTCCTGATGTTTACGTCCTACTTAACCCCTATTGTCCCGCTTAACAATGTAACGACTAGGAGTCTTTAGGTGTGTTCACATACTGTGTTTGGTGCTAAAATGTTCAAAAACACTTAGGTCCTACAATCTTACACCATCTTTTATATTTAGTCACTCGTTACAAAAAAAGAATGAAAATTCTACGAGAGACTGTTTTTGTACTAGTACATATCACAGCTTACAATATAAAGCCTGTCGAAACCAAAATGTCTTCAGTACGTTCGAATCAGCCTCCAAATATACCAGTATACATACAATTATGTCCAAATGTATCACTCATGTGCAGACCGTCTAAAGTGCTGTTACTTGTCTCCGCCATAAACTGAACATATCACGTCTGGTTAGCCACGTTACGTACAAGAATGAACTGCATTAAAAACGTTCACAGGAATGCATGTGTGGTAAAAATTGATTTAACTTCACTGTGCTTCACACAATCAGTAGTGTCTATAATATAAAAGTCTACGATATGGAAAGTCACGAAAAGTACAAAAATAAAGCAACCTTTATATTTTCTATTAGCGTAGGTTTAACATAATTGGGTCGAAAAAGCTATGTTAATGGAGAATTATTAGATGCCACAGGTCATGAATTTATCAAAATGCAGTGTTTTCATCAGAACTGATAAACATTTTGTTAGAAAACAATGCAGAGAAATCCCACAAATTAAATTTGTGACTGTGACTGTATATTTTTGGGTAATTTTTTCTAGTTAATTTGGTGTTTTATTTTCATTTTCACTTTAGTCTTTGTCGTGCTTGTGATTACTTTATGACAAATATTCTTTTCCTTTGTGCAAAAACCGGAGAAAATTTCTTTTATTTTAGTATCTACTCCACTGAGACTCGCTAGTGGTACCAGAACTGTTCAGCTGTGGACAGGACGTTTGGAAGTCTTCCACAGTGGCAAATGGGGGACAGTATGTGGAGATCAGTTCACTGATCTCAACGCCGGGGTTGCTTGCCGTGCTCTAGGCTACAGGTATTTTATTTCATCAGCAGTGAATTTTTACAGTAACCTGGTGGCATATCAGTCAATGTTTCTATTTGTTTCTGTATTTAAAAGTGGGATAAAGGTCGTCATATTGGAGAAATGCTCAGCGTTGTCGAAATAGGGTCGTCTGTTTTACATGTAGCATTCTCCAGAAGAAAATTTTGTAAGTTTGTACTTCACTAAGTGAAAATATATCTCGTTGTATATTTGTATAAACGGAGGAAATACAAGATACAATGTGAAAATAATAGGTACATTGATCCATAAAAAGGCATTGAAAACTTAAGTTTAAAAGTCATAAACGAGTAAGCCATTTGTCGTTACATAGTGTTTTTTGTTTCATCAATCTCCCACCTTAAACTATGTTACCTTCCTTTCAATTCCGTCTTACTCTATTATATGGGTTTTTATGTTGTTTTTGCTCTTAGCTCCCCTGTTCCATCTTCATTACGCTGTTTTGTTACAGTTTTGGATATGCTGTTACAAATGCTTGGTTTGGAGCTGGCACGGGACAGATTTGGCTGGACAAGGTTGTTTGCTCAGGATTGGAGACTGATATATCCGAGTGTTCACATAATGCTTGGGGAAAAATTCACTGCACCCATAGGGAAGAAGTTGGGCTTGCCTGCTTAAAAAGGCCAGAAAAGTATTCTGGTAAGGCAAAATACTAATGGTTACGTCATCTGGTTTTCATTTCATCCTCATTCTTTCATTCACCTGTTTTTGTCACATAGTATGCATGCACATCTTTATGTAATAATGCAAAAAATATAAAATCAACATCAGCAGGCAAGAAACGCAAATTTGAACTTAAAATTAAAATTGATGGAGACAATGTGCAAATAAACAGCAAGCATTCCCACAAACATTAAATGCAAAATGGTCTCTCATAAAAGGAGAAAGACACAGACTTGTCGTCCAATATACCGACACGTTTTCGTGGATATACGTGGATATACCGCACTGAGGTGGCAGGAATTCGAATATGAAAGAAAGGAATTCGAATAATGAAAACATTCGCATAAAAAATGAAAGTCTTTAATTTTAGTGCATGTCTACATAAACCAGGATTCTGTTGGTGGACTATATGTCTCCGACGCCTAGTCCCTGCTGGTAGACTATATGTCTCCGAGGTCTGGTCCCTGCTGGTAGACTATATGTCCCCATGGCCTGGTCCCTGCTGGTAGACTGTATGTCCCCATGACCTGGTCCCTGCTGGTAGACTATGTGTCCCCGAAGCCTGGTCCTTGCTGGTAGACTATGTGTCCCCGACGCCTGGTCCCTGCTGATGCAGAATGTGTCCCTGAGACCAGTTCCATGCTGGTGGACTATGTAACGCGGGGGCCATTTCCCTGCTAATGGACTATGTGCCCCAGAGGCTTAAATCATGGTAACAAACTATGCTTCACCAAGGCCTTGTCCCTGATAATGGACTATGTGTCCCGAGGCCTGGTCCGTGTCAATGGAATACATGTAAGCACCCCAGCGGTCTGGTCCCTGTCGATGGAATACATGTAGGCATGCCCGATGCATGGTCTCTGCCGATGGAATACATTTAAGCGTTCCTGTGGCATGGTCCCGTCGGTGGAATACATGTAGGCATCCTGGGGGCCTGGTCCCTGCCGATTGAATACGTGTAAACATATCTGAGGCCTGACCCTTCCTGATAGAATACATGTAGGCATCCGCTAGGCCTGATCCCTGTCCATGGAATACATGTAAGCATCCCCGAGGCTTGGTCCCAGCCGATAGAATACATGGACACATCCCTTACGCCAGGGCCTTCCTGGTGGAATACATGTAAGCATCCCCAAGACCTGGACCCTGTCAGTGGAATGCATGTGAGCATCCTGGGGGCCTGGTCCCTGCCCCATGGAATACATGTAAGCATCCCCAAGACCTGGACCCTGTCGATGGAATACATGGGAGCATCCTGGGGGCCTGGTCCCTGCCTCATGAAATACATGTAAGCATTCCCAATGCCTGGTCCCAGCTCATAGAATGCATGTAAGCATCCCGTAGCCAGATCTACAGTGTAAGCATCTTTCTGGCCTGGTCCCTGCCGATGGAATACATATAAGCATCTTTCTGGCTTGGTCCCTGCCGATTGAATACATGTAAATATATCTGAAGCTTGGCCCTTCTAGATGGACTACATGTAGGCATCCCCAAGGCCTGGTCCTTGCAGATGAAGTACATGTAAGCATCCCCAAGGCCCGGTCCATGCCGTTGGAATACATGTGAGCATCCCTGAGGCCTGATCACTGCCGATGGTAGACATGTAAAAGCGTCCCGAGGCCTGGTTTCTCTTGATAGAATACATGTAAACATCCCGATGCCAGGTCAAAGGGGTAAGCATTCCCGAGGCCTGCTCCCTGCCGATAGAATAACTGTGAGCATCCCTAAGGCCTGGCCAATTCAGATAGAATAAATGTAAGCATCCCCGATGCCTGGAGCCTGTCAATAAATTACATAAAAGCATCCCGAAGTCCTGGTCCCTGGCGATGCAATACATGCATTCATCCGCAAGGACTGGTCACTGCTGATGAAATGAATGTAAGCATCCCCGAGGCATGGTCCCTGCCGTTGAAATATATGTAAGTATCACCATGACCTGGACCCTTTAGGTGGAATACATGTAAGCAGCCCTGAGGCCTGGCGAATTGAATACATGTAACCATCGCCGAAGCCTGGTGCCTGACGATAAATTACATAAAAGCATCCCCGAGGCCTAGTCTATGAAGATGGAATACATGTAAGCATCCCCGTGGCTTGGTCCCAGCCGATAGAAGTCAGGGAAACATCCCTTCAGGCCAGGGCCTTCCTGATGGAATACATGTAGGTCTCCGAGGCATGGTCCCTACCAACGGAATGCATGTAAGAATCCACGAGGCCATGTGTATTACACTGTTTTAATGTTATTGTATGATAAATATAATCAAATAAAACGTTTGAGTATTTCTGGACTTGTGACGTGTGCTAAATTGCAGTGAACATTACTCCTTCCATTTACCTAATTCTGCTCTAGCCACGGTAATAGGGGACGTGTAGATTGCTATTATTTAAGCGTGAATACGAACAGTCAGCATATATGCATTTGTTTATTCCATTGGTGTTTTACGCTGTTCTCAAGAACATACAACTTATACCACTTGTGGTCGGAGGAAACCAGGTAGAGCCGTCAGAAAAGATACGACCGGCCGCAAATTGCTGGCAGACTTTCCCTCTTACGACCGTAGAGAAAGTCAGCGTAGGAACCGCATTGGTGATAGGCTTCTGGGTCATTGCGCGGCGCTGGCGAGCTAACCCCTTCGGCCACGGAGGCCTCGGGACAGTCAACATAAGACACTGACTAGCCGAGACTAAAACCAGAGCAGTAAGGACAGTGTGACAGTTGACAAACGGTCACATTTAACCGTTAAAGTAGGGCCCCTGGTCACTTAATCACGCACACAGCTCTAATAGCGATTGTGCACCTGAACACAAATTACAACAGTGATGAAAAATTGTGTCCAAGAGATGAAAAATAACTACGTAACATGGTTTGTAGTGTGGACTGAACCACTTCATTTATTTTATCAAATATGAAATCCTCTGTTTGTCGTTTTTGTGTGCATTTTTTTGAAAATTATAGATAAAGCATAAGTTGACATGAATTAGTCTTATCTGAAAAATGTTCTTTTCCATTTGCAACCCACAGGAGCTCCTTTAAGGCTTGTTGATGGTTTTGGATATAATGATAGTCTAAGTGGCCGTCTGGAAGTGCTCTACAAGAACATATGGGGAACAGTATGTCACGACTTATTCACTCTCAAGACTGTCAGAGTGATTTGCAATCTTCTTGGTTTCAGGTAGAAAACAACAATTTACATGTAACAGTATGTTTATTGTGCAAAATGATATATCGTTACAAGTGTGTTAGCCGGTGTCAGGGCGCGAGATGGCACCCAGATGGGGCGCATCTAAAGTCAGGCTCGTATCCAAATTGCACATCCAAACTCAGGCTCGTATACTAATTGCGCTTCTAGTGTCAAACCAGTATCCAACAGGCGCAACGAATCTTGGCTCCTATCCAAGTGGCGCATCTAAGGTCAGAAACGTGCCCAAAGGTCGCATCCAATGTTATATGTATTCAATCCAATGTCAAACTCGTATTGCAACGAAAGGTGCAACCAAAGTTAAACTCGTATCCACTCGTGTCCTCAACACTGCCAGAGTAATTTGGAATCTTCTTGGTTTCAGGTTGGTAATATCACTATGCACATATCAATATGTTCATATAAAGTCAGACTCATGCCCAAAAGGCGCTTCCAAAGTCAAACTCCTATCCAAAGGGCGCATCCAAAGCCAGGCTCGTATCAAATAGGCAATTCCAGTCGTACCCAAGGGGCAGATTCACAGTCACAACTTTTCGGAACTCTTGGTGGTTTGACCCCGTTTTGGAAAGTTATTTGTTTCGACCTATAGTTTTCTAGCGTTGGCCACTGCATCAAATGGACCCGTGCGATTCATGACAGCTGTATGCGAGTTATATCTGCTCGCTGTCGTCTTACTCACTTCGTGTCTGTGTTTTATGCTAATGAAAGACATGTTTTTTGTCTGTTGGGACTCACAAGGACATACACCTGAGACTGTCACGAAACTAAAATATATGGATGTCATGTAATAGACCGAGTGTGAAGCAGTAGCACGTTTATCTTTGCAATTTGTGTTGTTCTGGTATCTTTCATTCTGACACCATGATGTTAACTCAGCTTTTCTGTTTCGTCACAGCTCTGGTTATAAAGTGGAAAATTCCAATTTCCCAGCCACGAATGGACAGATTTGGCTGGACAGCGTTGTTTGCTCAGGCGGGGAAACTGATATATCTGAGTGCTCACATGATGACTGGGGAGTAACTGACTGCCCAGCATAACGAAGACGTATGGCTTGTCTGCTCGAATACCCCAGGTAAATCTGCTAAAATGCGCGTCAACGAACAAAATATTAAACAGTGCTGTCAAATGAATTCCCATCAAATGTAGTCAAAATGAGAATACACTTTCTTGCTGAGTTTGCCTAAATGTTCGTTCTGCTGCTGCGCGATACTTGACGTAGGAGATGTCATTCTACCGTCCACAATTTACTAGCTCCATTGAAGTATTTTGGAAATATTTTTCGTTATCCGGGAGTTAAGTATTCCATGTTTTCGGAACACATTGCTTACTTCCCTTTTCATTAATTATCCCCACCCTTCTCCCAGGCGGTAGATAGCAGCTGACCTATCCCGCTGTTGACATTTGGAAATATTGGTGTGATGGAATTTAAACAACAACATTGACAAACACTTTATATGCTTGTAAAAGTTCTTGAAATGTGAACCAGTGAATTATTCCAATTTGCTTGTATCTCCGGCAGAACGTGGGAAGGTCTGCCAGGAGCCTGCAGATGGTTGTGGGTTTCCCCCGGGCTCTGACCGGTTTCCTCCCACCATAATTCTTACCCCCGACATACAAGTGAAATATTCTTGAGTACGGCGTAAAACAGCAGTCAAATAAATAAATGAATAAATGATTAAATAAATAAATAAATAAATAAATAAATAAATAAATAAATAAAATTTATTTTTAAAGTTGATAACATATATGCAGCATCTTGCGGCATCGAAACTCACGAAATATGTATTGGCTAGTGTTTGTTTATTTCTTAACCACAGTCACTCCCTTAAGGCTATTTGGTGGATTTGGTGATACGCAAAGCTTGAGTGGCCGACTAGAAGTGTTTTACAATGACAATTGGGTGACATTTTGTCAAGGAACTTTCACTCCTATCACCGCCAGAGTGATTTGCAATCTTTTGGGTTTCGGGTATGGTATGATTTATATTATACAGATAGTGCATGCTGTGAGGTTGGACATCCAGAATCGTCAGTTAGAGAGAAGAATACACCTTCTCGAGAGCTGACAATTCCTGGTTTCCCACACAGCATGCGCAATATGTTTTGTTATGCCGAAAAACAGCACCTCAATGTTCCTCAATATTAAAATGATATAACTAATAAACCATTCACCATGTACATATATATGCCAAATTATATCGTAATCGTATACCTCATTGCGGGCTATGGAATGTTCCGTCTGGATTATTCCATGCTTACTGATCAAACAGAAATGTGCATTATGCATAGAAATGGTTCTAATAGTAACTGTTTTACGTTGGTCTAACTTTGTTTACAGTGAAGGTATATCACATGCGGCGGCCATTACTCGAGGAAATGGTCCTTTCTTCTTCAGTAACGTACAGTGTTCTGGAGAGAGACAGACATACTACAGTGCAAACTGTAACGACACCTGTCTGTTTGAACAGATTGGCGTTGCTACAATGCTTTCTTCCCCGGTCCAGTGGTGAGTACTAGTGTCATTAATGTATGGACACGTCCGTTGACTTCGATTATATGTCTATGTGAAATTACAGGGATAACTGCTAACGGGCATTTTTGTTGATTATTCACATGTGACACTCTATTTAAGAGTAGAGAAAAAATACATACCGCTACGATGAAAAGGTGTGAAAGTCAATTGTTAATGTTGTGTTCAATTTTTTTAAAAACGTTTTCGTTAAAGAAAAAAAGTCACTTAAGAATAATTTTTGTATGGTGGGTATATGGGGCAGCCTCTGGTATATAGTGTCTTCTCGTAATAGTGTTAAAAACGAGGATGTAGCGCATGCTCCGTAAATATATTTGCACTAGAATTTTGTCTTTTCAGCTAACAAATGTGTTCATCCTGAATGTTAATCATATTTATCAATGTAATATACGAATAAACATTATCAAAATCCGGATTGAATGCATGGGCGTTGTAAACAAACACATATTTAAATTAAAATAAACTTATATGGCATGTATATATGTCAGCCTACCAGGGGCTGGTCCTAACTACTGACCATACAAAACATATTTTTAAGTACCCTTTCTTTCGAAAGACCCACCTCCTCCGATAGCACAGTTGATAAAGCGTCAGTCAAGGTCAATCCTGGGTCGAGTCACACCTAAGACCTTAAAAGAGGAAGTTGTAACTTCCATGCTTGGTGTTCAGTATGAAGGGGATAGTGCACCGTCTAGTTGACACGTATCGGTGTAATGGCTCTGGCGGGGCGGCGTACTTGCCATCGGTAAGGCGTCTCAGTGAAGCAGCACTAGATAAAAGAGCGTTGGAAATCCGTCCTTCAACATGGTGGCACATCACATTCACACTAAGGGTTTCTTCGTCGTCATATGATTGAAAAAAATTGTTAAATCCGACGTTAAACCCCAAGTATTCACTCACTTACTCACTCCGAAAGACCATGTTTGCGAATAGATTTTCACACATTTTCATCTCCCATCTTTTCATCTGATTTGGCATTTCATCTGATTTGGCATTTCATCTGATTTGGCATTTCATCTGATTTAGGATTTCTTTCGCTTTAAAGCTCTATGACTGAAGCAACCTATGTGCATATACATCCTGTGACATTTTACAACAGTCTGGCTCTGTGTGCTCAATATATTGAATATTACGGTCCTGTGTGCTCAAAGTAATGCCCATCACGGGTCTGTGCGCTCAAAAAATTGTGCACACAGTTCTGTGTGCTCAAAAAAAAAAATGAACACCACGGCTCTGTGGGCTCAAAAAAATGAACAGCACAGTTCTGTGTGCCCTTAAGAATAAACACCACGGTTCTGTGGGCTCACAAAGTGAATATCACGGTTGCGAGCGCTCGAAATTCTGAACATCACAGTTTATTACAAACGTTACAACGCACAAATACCAGAAACAAGAGAACCCACAAATAAATATTCTGTGTGTAAAAACCCATTTAAAAGACAACTGTTATTCTCAGCAAAAATCACACCTTCTGGCAATTTACTGGAATGAGACCCCTGTACATATTTAACAAGACTGTTTATATTGCATAATCATTACATTACACAGCATTATCCCAAAATCTCTACAATCCTGATTATTGCGGCTACAGTGTTAAAGACGTTACAAAACACAACAAAAGATAATTATGTCTCGAAAAACATTTTGCTCTGCTAGCAACAGAAAGCTGTTCACGGATAATTGTCTTCTTCGTCAACGATACATGATATGTTAATTGATGTGCCTGTCTTTGCATTTTTACATCATAGGCCAGTCTTTTTGGGTGGAGATAAGAGTTTATTCGGCAGTACAACAGTGGGTGATCATTTCTTTGAATATTTATTTAACAACATCAACGGAAACATTGCCTATTACACTGCTCTTTGTACAAACAGAACAGTTTTGCATTAATTTTCTCAGAGGTGGATCTGCCCAGTTTCCTCTTACCTGAACGATTTGCGACTATCAAGTACATTGTTCAAGCTCAATCCGTTTAACAATGGTGATGGCGATTCTACGTGACCGCTAAGTAGTTATGTGTTGATCCAATATAAATGTAAAGAAAGCAGATGCCAGTTAAGGCAGTGTACTGGTAAAAGTACTGTGTTCCCAGTTAGGGCATTGCAGATGTAAAATATACAAAGTTCGAAGTTGAGTGGTAAAAGTACGGAATTACCGGTTGGAACTTCGTAGAGGTGCATACACCGAGTTACCAGTCGAGGCATTGTAGTGGTAAAAGTTCAGAATTGCGATTTAAGACATTTTAATGGCAAATGTACGGAAATACTAACTGAGACATTGTAGTGGTGAAAGTAATGAGTTTGTAGTTGAGACCTTGTATTGTTACAGGCACGGATTTCCCAGCTGGGACACCGTAGTTGTAAAAGTACGAGGTTGCTAATAGTGATATTTATTTATTTTTTTATTTGATTGGTGTTTTACGCCGTACTCAAGAATATTTCACTTATACGAAGGCGGCCAGTATTATGGTTGGAGGAAACCGCGCAGAGCTCGGGGAATACCCACGACCATCCGCAGTTTGCTGACAGATCTTCCCACTTACGACCGGAGAAGAAGCCAGCATGAGCTGGACTTGACCTCACAGCGATCGCATTGGTGAGAGACTCCTGTGTCATTGGGCTGTGCTAGCGCGCTAACCAATTGAGCCACGGAGTCAACCTGCCAATTTTGACATTGTGGTGGTAAAAGTACGGAGTTGTCAGTTTGGACATTGTAGTGTGAAAAGTACAGAGTTGCCAGTTGAGATATTGTGGTGGTCAGAATACGAATTTACCAGTTGGGACATTGTGGTGGTGAAAAACGGAGTTGTCAGTTGAGACACCTTAGTGCTAAAATAACTTAAATGCCAAGTGAGAAATCATGGTGCTAAAATATAGGAAGTTCGAAGTTGAGACACCGTAGTGGTAAAATACAGATTTGACGGTTGGAACGTTGTCGTAGTAAATGTACGGAGTTACCAGTCAAGACATTGTGGTGATAAATGTACCGAGTTCCTTGTCGAGACATTGTAGAGAAAAATGTACTATGTTACCAGTAAGGGCATTGTAGTAGTACAAGTACAGAGTTACCAGTTGCGACAAAGAAGTGGTAAAGGTACGAAATTGCCAGTTGGGACAATGCAGTGATAAAAGTAAGGAGTTGCCAGTTGCGACAATGTGGTGGTAGAAAGTACGGAGGTGCCAGTTTGGACAATGTCGTGGAAAAAGTGTGGAGTTGCCAGTTGTCACATTAGAGAGGTAAAAATACGGAGTTGCCAGTTTGCACATTGTCGTAACAACAGTATGGAAATGCCAGTTGTGACAGTGTAATATTAAAAGTGTACATTTGCTACTGGGGACTTTGTAATCGTTACAGTGCGGAGTTGCCATTTTGGACTTTATATCGGTAGATCAGACGTAGTTCCAAGTTGACACACCGTAGTGGAAAAAGTAAGGATTTGCCAGCTTAGACACCGTAGTAGTAGAATAACTGAAATGCCAGTCGAGACATTGCGGTGGTAAAGTGTTAAAGTTACGGAGTTCTCGGTTTGGACAATGTAGTGGTAGAATTACGGAGTTGCCAAATAGGGCAATGTTGTCGTAAAAGTAAAAAAAAAAAAAAAATGACAGTTGCGACAGTGTAGTGGTAAACGTACAGAGTTGAAAGTTAGGACATTTCAATGGTTGTTGTAAATAATTGAAATCACCCAGGCTTACAGTCTGAAACAATTATTTCTGTTTTTTTGCAGCGGATGTCTCTTCGACTACCATGACTACTCAGCTACTGGACAAAACGCAGACACCAACTGAATTATGGTCAATCTCAGGTAAGAAGAAAATTAATTGGGATGTTTGGACAAAAAAGTCATGTCTCTACTACTTTTTCATTGGGAAGTTCACTGTTCTGATGTATAGAACAGGATCGACATAAATACCGTCTGAAACAATCTTCTTTGTGGAAACAAAAAAGTTTTGTACTAATTTTCTCAATGGCTCTGACCAGTTTCCTCTTATTTGAACGATTTAACCAAGTACCAAGTTCATTGTCCAATCTCAATCCGTTTATTAATGGTGATGGCGATTGTACGTGACGGCTACGTAGTTATGTGTTGGTCCAATATGGTTGTAAAAGGACAGATTTGCCAGTTCAGACATTGTCCTGTACAAAGTACGGAGTTGTCAGTTGAGACATTGCAGTTGTAAAATATACAAGTTCTATGTTGAGAAAACGTAGTGGTAAAATTGCGGACTTGTCGGTTTGTAGTGGTAAGTCTACCTAGTTACCAGTCAAGACATTGTAGTAGTAAATCTGCCCAGTCACCTGTCCAGACATACACGTGTACCGAGTTACCAGTCAGAACATTGTAGCGGTAAATATATCGAGTTACCTGTCCAGACATGCAAATATACTGAGTTACCAGTCAGAATAATGCAGTGGTGAATGTATCGAGTTACCTGTCCAGACATGCACATGTACTGAGTTACCAGTCAGAAAATTGTAGTGGTGAATATATAGAGTTACCTGTCCAGACATGCACATGTACTGAGTTACCAGTCAGAACATTGTAGTGGTGAATATATAGAGTTACCTGTCCAGACATGCACATGTACTGAGTTTCCAGTCAGAACAATGCAGTGGTGAATGTATCGAGTTACCTGTCCAGATATGCACATGTACTGAGTTTCCAGTCAGAACAATGCAGTGGTGAATGTATCGAGTTACCTGTCCAGACATGCACGTACTGAGTTACCAGTCAGAACAATGCAGTGGTGAGAGTATCGAGTTACCTGTGCAGACATGCACATGTACTGAGTTACCAGTCAGAACAATGCAGTGGTGAATGTATCGAGTTACCTGTCCAGACATGCACATGTACTGAGTTGCCAGTCAGAACAATGCAGTGGTGAATGTATCGAGTTACCTGTCCATACATGCACATGTACTGAGTTACCAGTCAGAACATTGTAGTGGTGAATGTATCGAGTTACCTGTCCAGACATGCACATGTACTGAGTTACCAGTCAGAACAATGCAGTGGTGAATATATAGAGTTACCTGTCCAGACATGCACATGTTCTGAGTTACCAGTCAGAACAATGCAGTGGTGAATGTATGGAGTTACCTGTCCAGACATGCACATGTACTGAGTTACCAGACAGAACAATGCAGTGGTGAATATATAGAGTTACCTGTCCAGACATGCACATGTTCTGAGTTACCAGTCAGAACAATGCAGTGGTGAATGTATCGAGTTACCAGTCCAGACATGCACATGTTCTGAGTTACCAGTCAGAACAATGCAGTGGTGAATGTATCGAGTTACCTGTCCAGACATGCACATGTACTGAGTTACCAGTCAGAACATTGCAGTGGTGAATGTATCGAGTTACCTGTCCAGACATGCACATGTACTGAGTTACCAGTCAGAACATTGCAGTGGTGAATGTATCGAGTTACCTGTCCATACATGCACATGTACTGAGTTACCAGTCAGAACATTGCAGTGGTGAATGTATCGAGTTACCTGTCCATACATGCACATGTACTGAGTTACCAGTCAGAACATTGCAGTGGTGAATGTATCAAGTTACCTGTCCATACATGCACATGTACTGAGTTACCAGTCAGAACATTGTAGTGGTGAATGTATGGAGTTACCTGTGGAGACATTGTAATGATAAATGTACTGAGTTACCAGTCAGGACATTGAATAGGGAAAAGTATCCAGTTACTTGTCCCTATATTGTAGTGGTAAAAGTAAAGAGTTCAGAGTTATGGCAATGTAAAGGCAGGAGTACGGAATTACTAATTGAGACCTTGAAGTGGTATGAACTACCGGGTTGCCAGTTGAGACATTGTGGTGTTAAAATATATGAAGTTCCAAGTTGTGACATCGTATTGTTACATGTACAAATCTGCCAGAAGGGACAGTGTAGAGATAAAAGTGTGGAGTTGTCAGTTGAGACATTAGAGTGGTAAAACTACGTTGTTACCAGTTTGAACATTGTGGTAATAACAGTACGGAATTGCCATTTGGAACAGTGTAGTCCTAAAAGTGTGCAGTTGCCAGGTTGGACATTGTTTTGGTAATAGTACTTAATTGCCAGTAGGGGCTTTGCAGTGGTAACAGTGCGGAGTTGTCATTTGGGACATTGTAGTGGTAAAATGTACGAAGTTCCACGTTGAAACGCCATAGTAGTAAAAGTAAACATTTGCCAGCTGAGAAGCCGTTTTGGTAGAATAACTGAAATTAAAGTGTTAAAGTTACGGAATTGCCAGTTTGGACAATGTATTGGTAGAATTATGGAGTTGCCAGTTCGGACAATATAATCTTAAAAGTGTGGAGCTGCCAGTTGGGACATTGGACAAGTAAAACTACGGAGTTGCCAGGTGGGACATTGCAGTGGTAACAGTGCGGAGTTGCCAGTTGGGACATTGTCGTGGTAAAATATACGAAGTTCCATGTTGACACGCCATGGTAGTAAAAGTAAGCTTTTGCAAGCTGAGAAACCGTATTGGTAGAATGACTGAAATGCCAGTCGAGACATTGCGGTGGTAAAGTGTTGAAGTTACGGAGTTGCCATTTGGGACAATGTATTGACAGAATTACGGAGTTGCCAGTAGGGACAATGTAGACTTAAAGGTGTGAAGCTGCCAGTTGCGACATTAGGCAAGTAAAACTACGGAGTTGTCAGTTTGGACATTGTCGCAACAACAGTACGGAATTTCCAGTTGTGACAATGTAGTATTAAAAGTGTAGAGTTGCCAGTTGAGACATTGCAGTGGTCAAATAAACGAAGTCCTATGTTGACACACCGTAGTACTAAAAGTAAGGATTTGCCAGCTGAAACACCGTAGGGGTAGAATAACTGAAATGCCAGTCGAGACATTGCGGTGATAAAGTCTTAAAGTTACGGAGTTGCCGGTTGCGATAATGTAGTGGTAAAATTACGGAATTGCCAAATGGGGCAATGTTGTGGTAAAAGTAAAAAAAAAAATCCCAGTTACGACAAAGTAGTGGTAAAAGTACAGAAATGAAAGTTAGAACATTTTAGTGGTTGGTGTAAATAAGTAAAATCACCCAGGGTTACAGTCTGAAATAATTATTTATGTATTTTGCAGCGGATACCTCTTCGAATAGCGTTACTACCCTGATACCGAACAAAACGCAGACACCAAAAGAATTATCGTCAATCCCAGGTAAGAAGAAAAATAATTCAGACTGTTCGAACAAAAAGATTATGTCTTTACTGCTTTTTAGCGGAAAATTCAGTGTCCTAATGTATAGCACGGGATCGACCGAAATACCGTCTGAAACAATCTTCTTTGTGCAAACAAAAAAGTGTTGCACTTATTTTCTCATATGTTGGTTTCTCAATGGCTCTGATCAGTTTCGTCTTACCTGAACGATTTGCAAGTACCGGGTTCATTGTCTATTCTCAACCCGTTTATTAATGGTGACGGTGATTCTACGTGACAGCTAAGTAGTTACCTGTTGGTCCAATATTGTTGTAAAAGTACAGATTTGCCAGTTCAGAGATTGTCCTGGAAAGAGTACGGGGTTTCCAGTTGAGACATTGCAGAGGTAAAATAGACGAAGGTGTAAGTTGAGACAACGTAGTGGGAAAGGTACGGGCTTGCCGGTTGGTAGGGAGAAATGTACCGTCTTTTACTGAGTTACCAGTCAAAATATTGTTGTGGTGAATGTATCAAGTTACCTATCGAGACATTGTAATGATAAATGTACTGAGTTACCAGTCAGAACATTGGATTGGTAAAAGTACAGACTTGCGAGTTAAGGCACTGTAATGACAGAAGTACGGAAATACTAATTGAGACCTTGTAGTGGTATGAACAACCGAGTTGTCAGCTGAGACATTGTAATGTTGAAATATATGAAGTTCCAAGCGTGACATCGTATTGTTACATGTACGAGTTTGCCAGAAAGGACAATGTAGTGATATAAATGTGGAGGTGCCAGTTGAGACATTAGAGTGGTAAAAATACGGAGTGGCCAGTTTGGACATCGTTGTAATAACAGTACGGAATTGCCATTTGGGACAGTGTAGTCTTAAAAATGTGCAGCTGCCAGGTGGGACATTTTTTTGTAACAGTACGGAGTTGCCAGTTGAGACATTATAGATGTAAAAGTATGGAGTTGCCAGTTAGGACATCGAGGTTGTAAAATATACGCAGCTCCAAGACATTCTATAGGTAAAGGTAGGGAGTTGCCAGTTGTGACACTGTAGTGGTAAAAGTACGAATTTGCCAGTTGAATACTGTAGTGGGAAAATAAAGGAAATGCCAGCTGGGACAGTGGGGTGGTAAAATATGCGAAGTTCAAATGTGAGACACCGTGGTAGTAAAAGTGTAGATTTGCCAGTTGGAACCTTGTAGTTGTAAATGTCTCGAGTTACCAGTCAAGACTTTGTGGTGGTAAATGTACCGCGGTAATTGTCGACACATTGAAGTGGTAAATGTACGGAGTTGCCAGTTAAGACAGTGGGAGTGGTAAAACAACGTAAATGCCAGGTGAGACACAATGGTGGTAAAAGTATGGATTTGCCGGTTGGAACTTTGTAGTGGTAAATGTATAGAGTCACCAGTCGAGACATTGTTGTGCTAAATGTACCGAGTTACTTGTGGAGACCTTGTAGTGTCAGATTCACTGAGTTGCCAGTCGAGACGATTTAGTGGTAAGTTTGTGGAGTTCACTGTCGAGACATTGTAGTTGTGAAAAAATTGAGTTATCAATCAGGGTATTAAAGTTGTGAAGGTATCGAGTTACCTGCTCAGACATTGTATTTGTAGAAATAGGGAGTTGCCAGTTAAGACATTGTGATTGTTAAATTACGGAGTTGCAAGTTGAGATATTGTTATTGTAAAACAACGGAGTTGCCAGGTAAAACATAGTGATTGTAAAAATACAGAGTTATGAATCAGGACAATAAACTGGTTAAAGTATCAAGATACTGTTCAGACGTTGGACTGGTTAAAATACAGAGTTGCCAGTTAACACATTGTAACTGTAAGTACTGAATTACCAGTGGAGAGATTTTAGTGTGTAGGTTGGAACTTTGTAGTGATAGATGTATCGAGTTACCAGTCAAGGCATTGTAGTGGTAAATGTACTGAGTTACCGGTCAGGACGTTGTAGTGGTAAAAGTGTGGAGTTCCCAGTTAAGACAGTTTTGTGGTAAAAAAACGTAAATGCCAGGTAAAACATCATTATGGTAAAATATGCGATGTTCTAAGTTGAGACAGCGTAGTAGTAAAATTAGGGACTTGCCGGCTGGAACTTCGCAGTCTTAAATGTACCAAGTTACCAGTCGAGAAATCGTCGTGGTAAATATACCTAGCTGCTTGTGGAGACATTGTACTGGTAAATGTTCTGAGCTTGCAGTCGAGCCGTTTTAGTGGTAAATTTATGGAGGTAATCGTCGAGACAGTGTAGTGGTAAATGTACTGAGCTACCAGTCAGGACATTACATTGGTAAAAGTATGAAGTTGCCAGCTGAGACAATGATGTGGGAAAAGTACGGAGTTGCCAGTTGCGACATTTCACTGACTGTTCTACTGGAGTTGCGAGCTGAGACAATGCTGTGGGAAGAGTACGAAGCTGCCAGATGTGACAATGTAGTGATGAAAGTTGCCAGTTAGGACTTTTCAGTAGTTGTTGTAAATAACTGAATTCATCCAGGCTTTCGGTCCGAAGTAATTATTTCTGTATTTTGCAGCGGATATCTCTTCGACTACCATGAGTACCCAGATACCGGACAAAATGAAGCCACCAACTGAATTATCGTCAATCTCAGGTAAGAGATTGTGATAGTTGTGACAATTGTGACAAAAATATTATGTCTTTACAACGTTTTAAGCGGAAAAAAATACTATTTTATTGATAAAATGGCTGTAGTTTCTATCCAAAAGCGCGCTGCAATTATGCGTGTGATGGTTTTGGATTTTGCAAAAAGTTTTTCGTATTTTGTAGCAGCAAAGGGGGGTAATTTTGAATTGTGCAACTTGTCTACAAAGCGCTCCATGTGTTGTATGTTTTTCGAGACATTCATTGATGTCTGGAACGGATATCTGCAACGGATATCGGGGACAGAATGAGTTTGGCATTTGCCACTGAAATCAAGAGAGTTGACCTGTGTGATAAATAGGCCATTGTGAAATCTTTAGTCCATGAGAGAGACGTCGAATTAGACGCCTTCTGAAATGATTTCCATACAGAATCCTAAAAAGGTTTGTTAGTGTTTCTAGAGGAATGGATATCAACTGCCTTTCATACATCAAAACGTTGGACTTCCTCGTTCATACATGATGCCAGTCTTAGGGTAATATCTATATGTTGTTTCTGACACATTGCTTAAAAAGCTGGTGTTTTTATTTTTGGTGTTTTAGGCTGTATTCAAGAATATTTCACTGATACGACGACTAAAAACATTATAATACATGTAGGAGGAAAAATCAAACAGACCTTAGGGGAAACCAACGGCCATCCCCAGGTTGCGGGCAGACCTTCCCACGTTCGGCAGGAGAGAAAGCTAGTATAAAGTTGGACTTTAACTCACGGCGACCGCAATGGTGAGCGGCCCCGCGCTTGTGTGCTAATTCCCACGGCTACAAAGGCCTTAACTGATGTCCAAGGTTCCTTTGTTTGGACATGGTCTTGTGATTATCGACTTGCTTAACCCGTGGTATGCATGTACCAATGCCGGACTAGTCTAGGCTGGAATAGACAAACATTTTCGCACGAGTGTGGGCTTTTTACACATTTTTACACCATCAACACAGTCTTGTTTACTCAGATCCGCTCGTACGTGAGAAGGCAGTCCAACAACCTGCGGATGGTCTGCCCAGTTTCTACACACAAATCTAATCACATAAACAAAAAACTGTCGGCGAATCATAAATGATTTTCATTTTCACGTGAGTTTGGGGGATCCTCAAATTTTGATATTTTTGTATAAGCACATCCCTTTAGTACCGTTTGAAATTTTTATTTGGTCAAAGTGGAGTTGACCTTAATGCACTGTTCGTAGTGTTTCATTTTTTAAAATTTTGTGTATTCTGTTTGAATGTTACCGGGCATTAATTTGTTATCGGTATATATTATCCATTGCTAAGTCATCAGTATCTCCCAGGCATTAATATGCCATCAGATACTCACCATACCAAGTAATTACTAAAGGGTGGAATGAAAAGGACATTAGAAAAATGCCTTGTCAAGTCAGAACAGTCTGAAGCCATTGTTTGCTTCTATTTAGACGAACATTCCACAGACATCCCAGTACCATGCAAAATTCAAGCGTCAGATTTAAATGCCGATTCTAAGGGTAAGTCTTGTTAATGGTAAGTCATGAGCATTCATTATTCTATATAACACGTTCACGCTTATGCACTGGACAGTGTGGAGAATGAGCCTTCTGCCGTTTAACTTAAATTTAAAGTTTAAGGGTTTAACACCGCCGTCTCAGTGTTTGTTGTGCAACCCGATACCGTTGAACAGTTACTTTACACCTCTCTAGAAGTCATCAATTTAGACCAAACAACATCAAATTGAACAGTTCTGGAGTCCAGAATAGTTTATGGGTAGCCCAGAACAGTTTATGGGTAGCCCAGAACAGTTTATCGGTAGCCCAGAACAGTCGGTCGGGATTTATACAAGCCCCTGAATTTCGGATAGCCAAGGGCCAAAATAGTCAATACAATCGATGCGATGCTCGTGGCATAACGATTTTTGAGTCAGCGTCCAGCATGGCAGACACTATTTTTGAGAGGGTTTAAATTTTGGGATAGTGGAAATGACGCTGTGTATTTATCCAGTTCATAAGGTCGAATGCTCTGCTACCTGTACGTGCTGAGAAAACCGTAGCTGAGATGCAGTTCAGGTCACGAGGTGGACATGTATGGATATGTAATGATTTTTTCCTAATATTATTTTCAAATCGGTCGTTTGCACACGTTGAAAATGTTGGATTCATCGAGAGACGAGTGGTCAGGTATCTTGGCAATCAGAATCGGTCGGGTTTCGTTGGGTTACCTCCTCACTAGCATCTTCACGTATCCTAAGCACATATTGCAGTGCCTGTTTTGATTTTATACAGACGTCGACGGACCAGTTTTGTGTGATCACGAGCCATTTCTTGGGTTTTGGTTCACATCTATTTGCCGGGACTTACCGGATGAACAGTTTAAGACAAGACCATAGGTAGTCGTGCAATGTAGCTCTTATATGGCTGGGCTATAAAAAACATGATGTTCATTTCTCATATATTTCCTCTCAGGACTGGACAACCGAGCCCTTACCGTTGGTGTGGCTGTAGGAGTTGGTGAAGCTGTCATTGGCATAGTTATCGTTGCAATTATTCTTGTTGTTCAGTGAGTAATAATAATAAACTCAATTCTACGAATTCTGTTCAAATGCACTGCCATGGAATGATTAATAAAAAAAGAATATTTGGCTTCTTTTCGCAACGGGAGCCAAAGTTGACAACAGTTTCTTAAAGCTAGACAAAAAGGAGCATTTACTTACAGCTTGTACTGTTACCACATTCTGAATTTTTTTTTGAAAATGCAAAAGATTGACCACAATTTTTTTTTTAAACCCTCACTCTAGTCAAGATACTTATCTTGACTAGAGTGGGTTTGAAAAAAAAAAAACAAACATTTGTTGGTCAAGCAAAAATGTGTTTCGGAGTAATTTAGAAGACTTCAAATAAGTATGATAACAATAGTATGATGATAGTATAACAATAAGTTAATTGTCTTCACGAAATAAGCTGAAAATGATTGTTAGTCTTTAAAAAGCAGTTAAAAAAACTAATTTTGCATTTCACCTGCAGGCGGTATCGACATTCTCAAAATGGTACCCATAGGGAATCTGGTGCGACAGATGAGTACTGTTACGAAAATGAAGACTTTGTGGTTGAAAACAGACGACGTAACCGCCCGTGCCCGGAAGTTGCCTCAGAAACGGAACGTCCACAGTCCGTATACAGCGTGGACGATACATATGACCAAATATCTTTCAGCTAAAACTATACTCCGGAGACGTGGGCAGGAAAGGTATACATGGCTGCCGGACAAACATGCCTGTTTTGTTTATATTTTACAATACCTGGGGTAACGCCGACTTAAGGCCATGTGCAGTGAAGGACAAAAACATGTGAAAATATTGTTAAATATGTAACAATATTAACACGCTCATTTTCCAAAGTCTTTTTTTCTTTCTTTCGTTGGGTGAGGGGTGGGAAAATGGGGTAATTTCTTCGCTCACTCCTGCATAATAAAATTCATTAAAGGCAAATTGCCTAACGCTGTACACTGAACTAGCCTAGCGCGACGACTGCGCTAGGGAGCATTTGTTTGATGAAATTGTCTTAGACACTTAATTTGTATACATACTAGAAGAGTTAAAACAGTAAACATTCCAGGTGCAAGAGAAACTAAACTGTTTCGCAATGACCTAATTCATTTTCATGCCTGATGAAAGAAATACCACTGTCTGTTGCGTCTGTGGTGGGTGTACATTTTCGATTTCCAAGAATTGGCCCAGTTTATGATACCCGAGGCAAATCTTAATGAGACGAATTAAAAATCATGGCATCCTCTTAAAAAACCGTAAGGTCACATTTAGGCACATTGTCGAAATATGCTCGCATTTGTCCGTGCTCATGTACTCTTGCTGTGCAACCCAGCTTCCTTTCGACGGGAACGTATCATAAACCATAGTGAAGTTCCTGTGGAGCAGATGCCTAACAAAAACTCTTTGTTGAGTTTCTGGTGTTCACGGAAAACATAGACGTTACACTTTCTAATACGCATCGGAATTGTTTCTACCAGTCGGGAAACCTGATAACGGCACACAGTGAGTATAGCTGCAAGTAGCCATGGATGGGTTCCGCCGATAAGTGAGTAGTTAGCATAAATCGCAATTGTAGTATTTGTTTTATCCGTGCTGGAGGTTCCCAAGGTACTGGGAATGCAGCGTTATTATGGCAGTTGAGTAAGACTACAAACGACCTCAGTAGAAAAATGCAGGAGATGAAGAGTAAGTCTGCCAGCAACTTGAAAATGGACGTCAGATTTCCTCGGGCTCACTCTGATTTCTTGCCATCATAAAGCTGGCCCCCGTCGTATAAGTGAAATATTCTTGAGTAGATGACAGACATTTTCATTGCTCAGGCCCGATATTTCCTCACTACTAAATAAACTAATCTAATTTGCTTTATAATAAATTTTTTACAAAGTCTCATCGATGCTCTGAATTTAGTTCTAATGCTATCTTTCATTTTATGTAGCAACGTTTACCTCTTCCATGTTGGAATTCGAAAGACCTGCGATCAAACCTTGGGCGGATTAAGCCAAAAACTTTAAATATGGTACTTGCTATTGCCTCTCCTGGCACTCAGCACAGAGAAGTAAGACCAAGGAAACATGACTGGTGTCAGTATAATGTCGTGGGTGTTATGTCTGGTGTCTTCTGCATGATGCGTCAGTGGCGGCAACAGTACGGCGGCAGCAGTATGGCGGCAGCTGTATGGCTGCAACAGTGCGGCGGCGTGGACTCGCCCTGTCACAAGAAGACACACCATGTGTACGGACACCTAATTACTTTTCGTGGTCAGATGAGGAGAAAATTGTTAAGTGGGACCTTAAACACAAAGTATAAATACACACATACATACATACATACACACACATGCATACATACATACATACATACATACATACATACATACATACATACCATATACTGTCGTTTTTACAGCTTACTCTTATGTTGTCCAACTCATGCTGGCTTCCTCTCCGGCGATACGTGAGAAGGTTTGTCAGCAACCTGCGGATGGTCGTGGGTTTCCCCACGGGTTTCCACCCACCATAATGCTGACCGCCGTCGTATAAGTGAAATATTCTTGAGTACGGCGTAAAACACTAATCAAAAAAAAAAAATACTCTTATGTTGTAGTCAAGAATATTTCATTGCAATAACTGTGATTATTTGTATCGGTGGAGAAAGCCAGTAATTGATTGGACTCCAGCTTTGGCAAAGTCACATACGAATATTTAACATAATGCATACGCTTAGTGTGTACCTCATATTGCGGCCACACAATTAAATGTATACGAACTTCGCGTAAGACATCATGAACCACTGCTTGGCGATTAAGTGTGATTAAGTGTTTGGATAGCATTACTAGTGACTTCAATAACGACCGGTTTGATAATGAATCATCATGTCGTATCGTAAAATACGTTTTACTGTTAAATCGCTTGCAAAATTTGCTTCTCTTTCTAGAGAGCTTGTCAGGTGATTTTTTTATTTGACTGGCAATTTATCGTTTTACTCAACGATATTCTCTTATACGACAGCGGTCAGCATTGTTGTGGGAGAAAACCGGACAGAGCCAGAGGGAAACCCACAATAATCAGTATGCTGCTAGAAAACTTTCCCATGAAAACAAAAACAAAAAACGGCATCAGCTGGACTTGACATCGACGACACCAATCTGTAATGCCGGGAGCCCCAGGATCCAAGATGACGAGCCTCTCTTTGACTTAAACCAGATTTAGCCCTCCCCTATAGAATTCGTTCTGCTGATGTATTTGAACTTAAGCAAAGATTTTCAATTTTGCCAGAATATCAAAGACATCCCTGAGCAGTAAAATGAAACTATTACAGTATCTGGCAATTTAGAGGGGGGTTTCGAGTTCAAACTCTTCCGAATAAATGAATGAATTATTTTGGGGATTAACGTCGTACTTAGAATTTTCCGGGAAACTCTTGTCGCTGAAGGTAAAAACACTCCTCCTGTTTCATGTAACGCGTGAACGACATTAACTTACCGATCACTTATCTCACTGTCTTCAAACGACACCTCGCCCAAGTCCGCTCTTCACTTCTCTCCATCGTTTGTCTCTTTAGACGCGAATGCTATAGTAAATTGGATCTCGCAATAGCTTTAACAGGTCTAACATTTTTGTCAGGTCACATGATATAGTGGGAATAAATTTTGGCATTTATGCGACAAATATAAATATTTCTAAAATAATGTATGTATTTCTAAAATACATCCATGTACTTGAAACAAACTCGTGTATTTGAGAAACCAACACATCTTGAGGATGTTAAACGTCAGCATTTATTACATTGCGTAAAGAGTTACTTCCCTTCTAAGGCGTACACTCTAATAATTTGGCCTATCCGCTGAAATAATTCAAGGCTAAAATATAAAGTAATATGAACAGACTACTGTTTTAACACCACTTTCCGATTCTTATAGCAAAAATTGACTGGAAGCTAAAATATATTATCACGGAATAACACTGATAACGTAGTCCTGATTATTATAGCGAATATTGACTGAAAGCCAAAATATGTTATCACAGGATAACACTGACAATGTAGTTCTGTTTCTTATAGCCAATATTAATTAAAGGCTAAAATATATTAACAAAGGATAACATTGGCAATGTAATTCTCATTCTTATAGGGAATATTGACTGAAAGCTAAAATATGTTATCACAGGATAACACTGACAATGCAGTTCTGTTTCTTATAGCCAATATTAATTAAAGGCTAAAATATATTAACACAGGATAAAACTGACAATGTAATTCTGATTTTTATTTCCAGTATTGACTGAAAGCTAAAATATGTTATCACAGGATAACACTGACAATGTAATTCTGATTTTTATACCCAATATTGACTGAAAGCTAAAATATTTTATCGCAGGATAACATTGGCAATGCAATTCTGACACTTATATCCAATATTGACTGAAAGCTAAAATATGTTATCACAGGATAACACTGACAATGTAATTCTGATTTTTATACCCAATATTGACTGAAAGCTAAACTATTTTATCGCAGGATAACATTGGCAATGCAATTCTGACTCTTGTATCCAATTTTAACTAAAAGCTAAAATATGTTATCACAGGATAACACTGAAAAGTAATATTGAATCATCATGGTGACAGGTAAAACATTAACATTTGCCAGTCTCTTGATACCGAGTCGATGTTCAGCTGTGAAGGTAGTTGCCATTTCCCGGGTACCTGTTCGATATATTCAGCTGTGAAGTCAGATGCTAGTCTACCGACACCGGTCCGATATTCAACTTTAAAGCTAAATGCCAGTTGCCGGTTCGATAATCACTAAAACCATAAGAATAGATAATTGTAAATAGTTACTTCAAATATGACACACGTAGTCTACAATAATTGTCCGATACAGACATTACATTACTTTCATTACACACTTGAAATGCTAATTTTCACTTTTGCCATCAAGGTCTAAGACAACTCTTAGTAATAAAATAAATAATCTGTTTGGAGGTTAAGAATGAGTCTGATACAGTTTCCTTATCCTGATGGTGCGCCTACGGGCATATATAGAGCTCTACTCTGCCGACACTCTTCATTGTTGAACTAGAGATGTATGACTTTTGTTTACATGCACCTGTGGTGTCGTTGGCTTGGAAAACATCTCTTTCCATCCTTTACATACATGACACCAAAGAAGCATCGAAACAGACACTGTGACTTTAACCTTAACCATTTTGGACGTTCTGGTTTAAGAATCGCAAGATCAGTTTACAAACAGCGTTTAACACCATTATATCAACTGTATACCGTCAATAAAGATGGACGACCCAGGTCAATAATCACATGCAAAGCCAATTCCGCAAAAGACTTTTAACACAAAACAAGCAAAAAAAAACCAAGAAGGCATATCAAGTATAAAAAATAGGACAAAATAATGCGAAGAGAAGCAGTCGTTTTCAACTAGAAAGACGCAGGCTATGCACTAGGCGACTGGGTGAAATCAGTATTCAAATCGTGTACAATGTTATAACTATCGAAAATAAACATGAATCCTTGATGATAACCGTTAGATTGGCTTCAAACACATCAACATAATAATTTCTTCTTTTTTTTTTGAATTTCTACCTTCACTGCAGTCAGTCGAAGTAAAACAACAACAACGACTCTGTTACGATTCGGTGTCCCGCGAGTTTAAAAAATACCTCTTTTTGCTGATAGAATTTACTTTCAAAATATTTTTCTCTAATCAGATAGGAGACTTTAAAAACTAGGATTCATGACACAGCTATTCTCATGGGGATAACGCGAAAGTTAAAAGTGTCAATCGTTGTTTAATCGGTCTGACTGCAAACCACATCCAAATGTGATGCATCTGAGGTTTACTTTAAAACCACCGGAGGTAGATGCATATTTCATGGAAAGTAATGACAAATATAGCGTGTGTGTGTGTGTGTTTTTTTTTTGTATTTTGCTGCTTTTGTTGTTGTTGCTGTTGTTGATTTTTGGATTGTTTGTTTGTTTTTTTTAACTCCACATGCCTCTTAAAAAGTCTTTCATCTATGCGAATTGCCTTCATCAAAGTACCCCAAGTCGACCACGTGCGTAGCCCTTTGAGCAAGTCACCTTTTGAGCAAGTCACTTTTTCCACACGTCACCTTTTGAGCACGTCGCTGTTTCAGTACGTCGATCACTGAGCAGGAAACAATACCAAAAGAAAGAAAAACCACATATAGAACTATATGGGGCTTTGTATTACTGACACTGAAGCACTGACAGTGGTGTATAGCCATGCCGATATTGAAAATCTTCATTTGATGACCGATATTACGTATTTACACCATCTAATTATTATTTCGGTCACATTTTTATTTTGACATTGTCACAGGTTTGAACTGGCAGCATATCACACTGGCTGAAAAAAAAAAAGAAATAAAATACGTTTTAGAATTAAACATGCTTCAAATTTTAACCATTTACTTAGAGTTGAAAACCTTACACATATCTA
Organism: Liolophura sinensis; assembly: GCF_032854445.1. Lineage (NCBI taxonomy): Eukaryota > Metazoa > Mollusca > Polyplacophora > Chitonida > Chitonidae > Liolophura > Liolophura sinensis. The sequence goes on along the minus strand of NC_088296.1, from coordinate 8,506,078 downwards.
TTTTTATCACATTCATACACCTTACAGCGCATGCGCCTTTCTCTACGCTTGTTTCGCATGACCGTGACAACTAGATAATCTTGACGTATGGATTCTCTGCAGCGCATGTGGGCCTGTGTAGACTTAGCCTCACCACTGTCACTCGGGGGGAACTATTTAATTAAAATTCGTTATAAAATGTCTTCAGGTGTTGGTTAGAATCATGTTGCGTCAATGCAACCTCGACATTGTTCGAGATCTCTGTGCATTGTTTATGTAACACGAACGTACTGAGTGGAATATACGCTGTAAGGAGTAGTGCACCAGGTTTTAGAATTTTAACATCGGCACATAACAGGTACACTGTTACATACATGCACAGTACGGTACTTAGGCACAAGTCCTGCATGGCACATTTAAAAAAAAGTAGTTACTCCTATGTGCCAAGCAAACAACGTGGCGTCAGCAATTTCTGAATTAATTTAGATTAAAATATGCCATGTTGATGTATGCACATGTACAGCCCACGGATGCGGAAATTTTTTACACATACAATAATGTTGTTAAAAACTTTCTTTTCTTTTGAAATATACTTTCTCAAGCAGGAAGTGATGATTTAAGCCTGTGGTGTTGCTATTCCCAGCGTGCAGGACAAAACATGCATAAAGTTTACTTATTTCACAGGAATACTACGCCCAAACAATTCCACGAGACAAGGACATTCAAATTCGATAGCCCTCGAGTCATTAATATGCTGTATGCATATATACCGGTACACAGTTATACATTGCGCATATGTTCAAATTCAACGTCAGCAGAAAGGGTTACCACCAATGATTGCGTGTCCCAGACTGAAGTTTTTTTTTTGTCTGTACCACTAACTTGGGATAGAGGACATATGTGTAGTGTCAGTGTGAGAGCGTCAGGTATGTCTTCTGTACTACTAGCTTAGGATACAAAACATCTGTGTAATTCATGTATTTATTGATTTGATTGGTGTTTTTACACCGTAGTAAAGAATTTTTCACTTTCACGACGGCAGCCAGCATTATGGCGGGTGGAAACCGAACAGAGACCGGGGGAAACCCAGGACCATCCGCAGGTTGCTACATAGACTTTCCCACGTAGAGTATACAGTCAACGTAATAGCGTCAGGTATGAGTGAGTGAGTGCTTGGGGTTTGACGTCGTACTCAACAGTTTTTTAATCATATGACGACGAAGGAATCCTTAGGGTGTATGCAATGTGCCTCCTTGTTACAGGACGGATTTCCACAGCTTTTTTATCTAGTGATGCTTCACTGAGACGACTCACCGAAGGTAAAGAAGCCGCCCCGCCCGAGCCATTGTACTGATACGGGTCAGCCAGTTGTTGCACTCTCCGCTTCATGCTGAACGCCAAGCGAGGAAGTTAGAGCTTGCTCTTTTAAAGCATCAAGTATGTCTTGAACGTCTGTACTACAGTCATAGGATAGAAGGCATATGTATACAGTCAGTGTGACAGCGTGAACCATGTATTTTTTGTGTTTACCAGTTTGGTCCAGCTAAGGATAACCTTGTGCAGTCGCAACCAAAGGGTGCAGTATGCCTAGCTCGACGTTCCCCCAGGGATGGGGAAAGCTGAATGTTTTAGGCATCACCGTCTTGATTATTGCTAAAGCAGGTAGGTTGCACCTAACGACCATAAAGTAACAATTCTCTGGCATGTGTAACGTACACATTTATGTACGATGTACACAATTAGACATGGATTAGTATTTCGTATTCCTGCACCCTAGAAGCCATCGGGGTTTGTTTGCACATGCACTATTCACAAATAAATGTAGTCAAGCTGTTTTAAGGAAATGCTGTGAAAGAGTTTCTTCTACATGTGTTTTTGTTTATTTATCCATTGCTTATTTGGCTGGAGTTTTACGCTATATTAAATAACATTTCACTTATACCACAGTGGCTAGTGGAGATGAAACTGACGATCATTGCTATCACACCTTCCTTTTTACAGCTTTGCATGCTGAAGCCCGCGCCGCAAAATGTGGATATGGGACAGAGCTCGATTCTAAAAACATTTGCAAATGTCAGAAAGGGTATATCGACATAGCGGCGGTGCCGGGAACAGATGTACAGTTTTGCTATCGTAAGTAGTCATTCTTAATCTTTGTAGAAAATTTAAAAGCTAATGTAAATATACTTGTTTTATAAAATACATGAGGCTCACATTGGTGATCTGTATGTTTATTTATTTATTTGATTGGTGTTTCACGCCATACTCAAGAATATTATACTTATATGAGGGCGGTCAGTATTATGGTGGGCACAGCCTGGAGGAAACCCACGACCATTTGCAGGTTGCTGTAGACCTTCTCACGTAGGGCGGAGAGGAAGCCAGCATGAGCTGGGCTTTGAGCTCACAGCAACCGCATTGGTGAGATGCTCCTCGGTCATTACGCTGCGCTTGGGCGACCGCTGTATATACTAATTTAAAAAAATACATAGGTTAGACACTGTTACAACATACGCTTTCAGTACACATGTTTGCGTGCAGTTTTGCAGATAAAGTACTGGTCCTTGATGTAGTAATATTCGTGGAAATGAACAGATTATTCATATATTTCTCTGAAGACATTTCTCAGTTAATTTTATTCTGCTGAATCAAATGATGTCATGTCCCTGGTATCTTAGAGAGGCTCTATGAATTAATCATAATCCTTTCATTTTACCAAATTTAGCGCGGCTTAGTCACGTGACTGAGGGCGAAGTTGCAACACTTGTAGCACTTTGTAAGCATACGGTCAAACAGGATTTTATTGTGAGATTGTGAGTCTATAGCTACTTTGTATACATTGTAACATTGCAACAATGACCGAGGAATTCAATGTTGAGGTGTTTTAAGATTCTGAAGATAACTGTAAGTAGATTATCTACTCTCAAAAAGGCTGAACTAAGAACCATTGCTGAAAAGGAGAAATTGAACTGATAGCCTAAAGAAAAGTGAAATGGTGGAGGCAATAGATAAGCATTTATGGTTAATCAGGGACCGACCGGTGCCACTACGGCGTCAACAGGCACAGCTATTGAAGTTTTAAAACTGCAACTGAAGATGAAAAAATTGAAGTTAAAGAAAGGGAAGAGAAGGAAGGAACAGAGAGAGAAAGGAAAGGGAAACAGAGGAGAGAGAAAAGAAAGGGAACAGAGAAAAAGGAAAGGGAAACAGAGTAAAGCAAAAGAAAGAAAAGAGAGGAAATCCGGGGACCGGAACGAAAAGAAAATAATTTGAAATGCGGAAGATGGTAATGGAATTTACGGATAAATGAGATAGAAATCAAAGAGAAAACTGAAGGAGCTAGTTATAATACAAACCCTGTTCACTACGGATTTGATCTAGGCAAAAACATTCATTTGATGTTGAAATTCATGGATCGAGATACAGAGAAGTTTTTTTCTGTCTTTGGAAAAGATCACCATCAGCTTGGGATGGCCTGAAGATTGCTGGACTCTGCTATTACAAAGTACATTTGTCGGCAAAGCATAGCGCTTATATTCATCTTTGTCGATTAAATAGTCGTTGGATTATGAAATTTGTAAAAGCAGCTGTGATGTCGGCCCATGAATTAGTACCGGAGGCGTACAGACAGAAGTTTAGGAATCTAAAGAAACAGACAACTGGCATTTGACAAATGGTACAGGCCTTTAAAAATGAAACACTCATTTCAAAATCTCAAAGAAGCAATTATTATGGATGAATTTAAAAACAGTTGTACCGAGTGAAATAAAAGTTCACCTGGACGAACAAAAGATTAAAGACATTGAATGTGTTGCAAGTATGACTGACGACTATGAACTTAATCACACTTCAACGGATACCCACTTTCCTCCGAAGCGACCGTTCAACAAGTGCACCAATAACATTAATAAGGGGCCCGAGGCGGAAGCCTCGACGCCGTAGAAAAATTAAACTGGACCACCATTTAAAGGAAGGCCGACTCAAGGAAAGGACATGTACAGATCAGTTTCTCCGATATGCTATTACTGAGAGGTCATCTTAGGTCAAAATATTGGCTATTAAAGGAAAGGCGAACAGACAAAAAAGCCAGTAGCGTTCGTCACTCTCAACAAGAGATTGGCGGTGAATGAAGTATTGTTGGAAGATCGGGCGCCCGTTGTGGCGAAAAATAAAGAGAATGTGCACGAAGGATACAGCAGTTTCCTTTCCGAAGGCAAGGTGTGGAGTGGCAGCGTTACATCTCCTGTCAAAGTTCCTCGCAATACCGGTGGATAAAAATCCCTTTTGCTGCAGGAAAATCTGCCCAGGAGCGTCTCAGAATCAAATTGTCAGGCATTAATACAGGGAACAGATGAAATATTTCTACCTATACCGTTACAGAAAGTACATCTGAAATCTGATTTGGTGAGTGAAGTTGTGACAGTGGCTATTGTGAAGGCCTTACCAATTGAGGAAGTTTCATTTCTGCTTGGAAGCGATTTAGCAGGGGAAAAAGTTTGAGCCAATCCACATGTTTCCAGCTTACCAGTTGACATACCTGAAACTACCTTTACAGGACGACCAGTCACGTACTTTCCCCTCATGTGTGATTACCTGTGCCCCGAAACAAAAAACAAAAAACAAATGGACGCCGAGGAACAAGTCTCTGCAGATATTGGAAAGGCGGAGGAGATGATACGGACGGAGACGTTCTTTAAAGAGTTGGATAAGGATCCGGAAAACGGTAGCGGTATACTATGAAGATCTGCCATTATCGCAGAACAGCGGACTGATCCGGAACTCAGTGAAATAGGGAAGACAGCCCTATCCTTGGATGAAATCGAACAGGTTCCTGGAGATATTATCTGGATGGCGATGTATTGATGCGCTAATGGAAGCAATCACCAGCCGATGAAGTGTGGGCAGTTATTCACCAGGTGAGTTCTCCTCCATCACACCAACAAGACATATTGCGAATGGCCCATGAATTTCCCATGGGTAGGCATCAGGGCATCCGGAAAACAGAAGCAAAGATCAGTCGTCATTTTTACTGGCCAAGCATTCATCGTGACATCGTGAAGTTATGCAAAACTTGTCACACCTGCCAAATGATCGGAAATGACCGGAAAGGCCCAGCCGAGCCGGCTCTACTTATACCCATTCCGGCCAATGAAAAGCCATTAAGCCGAGTTTTAGTGGATTACGTTCGGCCGGTACATAGAAACAAATCAGGTTACATATATCTGCTGACCATTATGGATATAACCACCGGATTTCCGGAGGCGATACCGCTCAACCAGATAACAACGCCGCAAGTTCTAGATGCCTTCATCCAGTTCATCACGGGGCATGGCTTCCCCAAGGAACTGCAAACGGACAAGGGGTTTCAAATTTCTTGTCAGGTACATCACGAGATACGGCTTACCCAAAGAACTGCAAATGGGCCAGGGATCAAATTTCATGTCAGGTATCTTCCAAGAAGTCATGCACGACCTGGGTGTGAAACAGCTGAAGTGCACTGCTTACCATCCGCAGTCTCAGGAAGCCTTGGAACGGTACCACCAAACACTCAAGAATGCTCTGGGAGCCTATTGTCTTGAATACCAGGGAGACTAGGACAAAGGAATTCCCTTCGTGCTCTTTGCTACCAGAAACGCTCCAGATGCATCTACGGGTTTTAGGACCTTTCAGCTGGTGTATGGTTACGAAGGGAGAGGTCCCCTCGGTATGATAAAAGAACGAATAATCGGTGCCACAGAGGAAACCAGTGTACTTAATTATGTCTACAAGTTCCGCGAGACGTGAATATCGGCCTGTGAGATAGGCCATGAGCTGCAAAACAGGGGAAGTTGATACTCTTCTGGTACCTTTTACCTCATCCCCAGGGGCCAATGAGGTATATTACGTCATCAGTACCTCTGCTCGGATAGAAGGCAAGGGGCCCTGCCACATTAACATGTTAAAAGAATACCATGAAAGATTGGACCAGCCAATGGTCATAGTTAACTTACGGAAGCTCAACCTGATAACCATGAAGAACAAAACACTTGTGATTTAGGCACCAATCAAGTGGCCCTTTTGAATCCAAAGTTAGAAAACTTCTCGGTTCTGGAGAATCTCGATTGAATTCTGAATCAATTGCCTAAAAGCCAGAGAGAAGATGTTGGCCAGTTGCTGAACCAATATCTGACCCTGTGTTCAGATGTACCAGGATGTACCAAGGCAACAACCTATGACCTGGATGTCAGGTCATCACCATCAAGTAGCAGCCATACCGGCTTAGTCCTACGAAGGTCCAGATGGTAAAACATGAAATTGAATACATGATAGAGAATAGCATCACTGAACCAAGTCAGAGTAAATGGTGTTCTCCGATTGTGCTTTTTCCCAAACCAGGTGGCTCAATCAGGCTGTGCGTTGATTACCGTAACCAAGGATGACTCATACCCCATTTCACGCATAGAGAATTCTATTGACAATATTGGGAAAGCTAAAACTGTCAGCAGAATAGATTTCTTAAAAAAGGTATTGGTAAGTACCACTGACGGACAAAACCAAAGAAAGACAGTTTTTATCAGTTCCGAGTCATGCTTGTTGGGATGAAAAACGCCCCAGTTACTTATCAGCGACTGGCCAATCACGTGACAAATGGGCTAGACTTTGCAACTGCCTACATTGGTGACATCATCGTCTTCAGCCATTCGTGGGAAAACCACCTCCGTCACATGAATCAACTCTTTGCACGATTTTAATAACATCAACTGGTCATCAATTTGAAGAAGAGTGAGTTCGCCTTGGTCACGTGATTGGAGATGGAGAAGTCGTACCTCGGGAGGCAAAAATAAAAGCCAGTGGACCTACCAGTGCCTACAACCAAGAAAGAGATCCTCAGAGCTTTAGGCGTATGTTATGTTTAGCCGTTTTATCAAATGAACATGTCCTTCAAGCGACGGACTTTGACAAGCCCATTAAACTTACTGTGGATTCCAGTGACATTGGGATGAGAGCTGTGCTGTTACAAGAACATGATAATGGAGCAGAAAAGTCTGTTAGTTACTGCCCCAAGAAGTTAAACAAGCATCACAAAAATTACGCTTCCATGGGGAAGGAGGCACTTGGCCTTATACTAGGTGTGCAACATTTTGTAGCGTACATTTTTAATGGTCTTCATAAAGTAAGTGTTAACACAGACAACAACCACCTTGACATTCTCTTGACAATGTACATATTTCAGGAAAGAATTATCTTGCTGCGGGTGAATTTTCAAATTATCCTTTAGGTAAAGTGTTAAAATTGTTATAAAGATAAATGCAATTTGAGCACAATGACTTTCCCTTAAAGGGGGATATGTCATGTAACAGTAAAGTATATGTTTATAGCTGTATATTTCCTAGCAAGGCTTAGTCACGTGATGTTTTCATTTCAGTCGCAGCCGGGTAGTCCAGATAAAGAAAAAAAAATCTTGTAAATTTTTAGCCAATCAGCTTCAACTGAACGATGCTTCTGGAAAATGACCTTGTTTATGTTTTTCTTTGTTTTCTCTCGAAGTTTCGATGACAATATATAAGGCAGCAGATTTGTAGGTTTAGAGAGAGTCAGTGATATTTGTCAGTGATACAACAGTGATATGTAGAGAGTTATACGGTGTTTTTGATGGAGTTACGGGCGATACATCACCTGTATTTAAAAAAATCGTTAATACCTTTATTTAGAAGAAATCATTAATACCTTTGCTGGGGAAAACAGGTGAAATTCGGATTAGCCGGACCAGGACTACCGATGATTGTTGGCAGACATTCTGCTGTTTGTGAACTGTGATTATCGTGTATATATTCATTGCTTCCTGGAGGATTTGTGGTCACGATACCAGAAGAGTATCAACTTCCCTTCAAAAGACGAGTCGGAGGAATCAGCCGTGTTATGGTTGGGGGAGATCAACAAACTGCGCCAGGAAAGAGGAAACGGAGGTCTAGAAACAGGGCTGGAACATTCCAGGGCCGAATGGACAACGACGGAAAGTCAAGTTAAGGACTGTAGTGTAATTCACGTCTGAAGTATTTGTATATACGAGTTAGCTGCAGCCATTTATTGTAACATTTATATATATATATATATATATATATATATATATATATATATATATATATATATAGACCACTAATTTGAAAGTTAAATTGGACCCAAAAAATGTCATCTCAACTTTCTCTCAATTTCTGCCAACAGGAATGTGTGGCCGACGTGTAAGTGATTGCCCTGCAAATACTACTTGTACGGCGAGAGGTAAACCTTCATCAAAAGACAACTACACGGTTTCAACACGATGTGAATGTTTGAGTGGGGCGGAGCGTTCGTCAACAGGACAGTGCCTCGGTAAGTTCTATTGTCACGTCGTCATCTTAATGCGAGACACACTCCAAATCTTTGCTTACTGTATTCGTGAAGTAACAATCTAAGCATTTTGATATCTGTTAACATTTTTTTGATGAAAACTAGTTGATAATGAAATATAGCTTAGAGACAACATTTGTGATTCCATAACTATACGTGGACTTGGTTGACAACATACAAAGTTGCAACAACAAATTATACTCAAAATAATTAGGTATTTATATAAGACATACATCGTAGTGTGCATATTGCATCACACCTATACCTCTTTTTAACGATGAGAAAAATATTTTAGTGATATTACTTAAAGCAAACGATGCTTGAATGACAACCCAAGTGACTTCTGATTGGCTTGTTACTGACGAGTTTAGCCCACTCATATTCCAGTGTGCAATAATGACTGGTATACCAAAGTCTGTATTTTAACAGGGGAGTCTCCAGTTCGAATTTTTTCATCGTTGAAGGTAGAAAAAGTCCGGCCGTGTCATGTGACATATCCAAAATTGTAGGTTTCTATTTTTGTCACAATCATTATAACATGGGCGTTTGAGAGAAGTGTCATAAAAAGATCATTTAGAGTGGAAGAGTAATAGAAAAAATGACAATCTGGTTGGTTTCATGTTCAGCAGTTGTGTAAGTGGTGTGACCTCTGTGATACTAAAGGTCACACAATGAAGTGAGTCTGTTGTATATAGCCATATGATCAAATTCATCAAACAGCCTTAGAGTTAAGTTATCGATGGAAAATGCGTGTTAAAACTCTACCCCAGGACAGAAAAGGACCCAAACTGTGGTTTGCACATTGGTTTGGGGTAAAAAAAATGTAACTGTATCTGTGTTTCCATTACTGATTTAAATCTCATGACGATTGATAGATGTGGGCTATGGTTCCAAAAGAAGGCTAATTATGTGTAGACTGATGCTGGGTGGTAGCCCAATAAAGTTGGTTACTAATCACACCTCTTTCACATGTGACTTCCTGATCCATAGTTTTTTGCCTGAGATTCAAACATTATAAAGATTTTATTTGAATGACGGACGTTTTTCACCCAATGGTCCAAGAATATCGGAATCCCCAGGGTCAACTACAATGCCTTTCAAATAATTTAATTATAACAGATGACGGAAAAATGACTGAAGTATAACTACAGAAAATTGAACAATGTTTTCAAGTTATTGTTTGCTAATTAGGACGATAAAACAACAGTCTGACCTATAATAAATTACAAATAACATCACCGCATTTCTTTTTCCCTGACCTGATTCTGCTTCAGTCATGGTACTATGATGTGGGTGGGTGGGGGTGGGTGGGGGTAGGTGGGTTGGTTTGGGGGGGGGGGGGGTACGATTTGCTACTACTTAAGAAGTTACATGAACAACTGTGATAAATTCCTAACCAAGGTACTTTATACACGGCATGTAAATTGACATGAGGTCAAATTTCATCGGTTACGTGTCACCATTTTCGAGCAACCACACAGACCTTTTCCCTGGTTTTATTTTCTAAGCTGTAGCCTTTAACTATGTCGTAAAAGACTACTTTGAAGCCCTTGAATAGAATAAAGCCTTACACGATTAAAATTTAAAACAAACTGTATGTCTCCTCTCATACTCTCGTCGAAACTTGAGCTTTACTCTGTATACTGTTGTCTTTAGGACACAATTCTGCCCCCCTCATTCCCGTGACTGACGAATCGGAAGAACCCTCTACCCGACCGTCACGTGAGCGTAACAGTTCAGAAGTGGGTGAGTGCATTGACCTAAAACATGCCTGGGGTATTATTTGTTTCAAGAGATGCACACTTAGAAAGAAAATATGTCCACACTTCAGTGACAACCTGTCCCAACCGTGACGCAATGACTTTCTCACCATATTGGTGGAACAGAAGTGATCTTTATCGGGCTCAAGACCATAGGAGAGAAATTACATGATGCTTTCTTCTTTCTAGCTGTAGCCTTAACAAGAAGTAAAGTAGACCTAAATCCCCTCTTGTAGCTTATGTATCAGGTAAAAGAGACGGATAACAAGAGCAGTTCTTTAATCGTTGCAAGTTTACACCAGTGAAGCCAAATATACATACATACTTTACCTGTTTTCTTTATGCCCCAGAATAGGAAACATTTAAACCAACCACCTACACTATGTAATTGTAGCGAAACATATTATGTAATATATCAGGTCTTAGCAAGAACATGAACTGGATCTCTCCTTTAAGAGATAAATACTTGCGCTTTTCACATTACCACTGTCTACGTTTCTTTCAAAGATAGGCCACAGACAACCCAAAAACCAGACGGGAACAAGATGGCGCCGTCCGGGTCAGATAACTCTGGTAGGTGCTGGAGCTAAACCTGGCTTTGGGTGAGCTTGTCAACTTCTCCAGAGAGCACCACACATGCATAACCCGAAGTTTCGGCGTAATATGCATAGCTTACATTTACACATTTATAGCTTTTCTGTTACACATGCCAACTGGGATTTATTGTTATTCTCTCTTCCCAAGAACCTTTTTTCTACGAATTACATTAGGTGAACAAGATTTCTTTAAAAGCGCACGTTGACATATGTAGAGTTTAGACGGTACATGCCGCCTGGGGGCGTATACAAATAACCGGTTATTTCGATGACAGCATATTGCATTGGATAATGTGTTCGCAGAGTGTGATTAAATGCTATGTTGTAAACTCTGTTTGTTACTTTGCCGGTCTTATATATGTAGATGCAGTGTCAGTATATTGTGCCTAGGTGCGCTGTCAACATACTGTCTCATGGTGCAGTGTCAACATACTGCCTCATGGTGCAGTGTCAACATACTGTCTCATGGTGCAGTGTCAACATACTGTCTCATGGTGCAGTGTCAGCATTCTCTGTTGAGGAGTGGTGTCAGTATTCTGTGTCCAAGTACGGCGTCATTACACTGTCTAGATGCGGTATTGGTATACTGAGCCTTTTACGGTCTCAGTATACTGTGTTTAGGCACGGTATTATTGTATTGTGACTGGGCATGGTATTGCTATTACTGTGTCTAGGTACAATGTCAGTATAATGTATCTTAGTACAGTGACGGTAATACTGTGCTTAGGTACGGTGTCAGTGTATTGTGTCTTGGTACACTGACGGCAATGATGTGCCTGAGAACGATGCCTGTATACTGTGCCTCGGTACGCTGAGGGTAATTCTGTGCCTAGGTACTATGTCAGTGTGCTGTGTATTGGTACGGTAACGGTAATGCTGTGCCTAGGCACCATGTTAGTATAATGTGTCTTGATACGGTGACAGTGATGCTGTGGCTAGGTACGATGTCAGTATACTGTGTCTTAGTACAGTGACGGTAACGCTGTGCCTAGGCATTATGTCAGTGTACTGTGTATTGGTACGGTGACGGTAATGCTGTGTCTAGGTACGATGTCAATGTATTATGTTTTGGTATGGGGACGGTAATGCTGTGCCTAGGTATGTTGCCATTATGCTGTGCTTGGTACAGTGATGGTAATGCTGTGCCTAGGGACGATGTCAGAATATTATTCGTACCTGGCACACATGGTGTCTTCGGCGTTTAACAAAACCAGCAATGCCATATGTAGTAATATTGTTTGGTGAGATTTGTTAGACAGTACTGAAGGAACCTCTCAAATCAATCAAACAGTTTGAGTCATTAACGTGCGTAAACTACCCTTCTTTCTCTTTTTAGGTTTAGACTGTAAATCACTGATGATTGGATTGTCGGTGGGATTAGGCCTAGCCCTCTGTCTGGCAGCGATTCTTTCTGTTGCTCTCATTGTTGTCATATGGTAAGTGATTGCAACGGTGAACATAGTGTCGTGTATGCGACCATGGGCAATAGAAATCAGACATATTGAGGGAGGAAAGCGGGCAAAGCCTGGCGGAAATCTACGATCATCCGCAGTTATTGACAAACCTTCAGACGCAGGACTGGACGGAAATCCAGTAGGGACTCAAAGCGATCAGAGTAATTCGTGGTCCTCTGTTGCAGATAATCAAAAGAAAAACAATAATCCTGTCTCACCTATGACAGTAATGTAAACTTGATGAACATATTCGTTCGATGCAGTGCACATGGTATTGTGCAATTGAATGCGGCACGCAACAATGTATTCTACTGTACACGTGAAAAAGGTTTGTAAGCATCTTCCAACACTCCAATCTCGCTTTCTGATAAACTGGAAACCATGGCGCAAGACAAGAAGTCGAGAGTGAACCAAAATGTATATATTCTGGAAACTTAAAGATACACAGAATCGATTTTGATTGGCTGCTGTGAGAGATAGACAAACATGTCCAGATGTGCCTAGACTAAGCTAAATTTAAGGTATGGCAGATATATTCCAGCCCAAGGTTTAACCCAGGAATCTCTCCACTGATAGCCAATGAGCGTCGATTCTGTATTCCTTTAACGTGGGAAATATCAAGTGCATCTCATTTTCACAACTTAAGCACATTTTTGCTGAAAAAAAGTAGAAGAATTCTTTCGTTAGTGAGGCGTATCTAGCCTTATAAAGCTACTTCTACAGATTTTTCAAGATTTACCCGCCTTTTCCAAATTTTGCAAGTGTCTTATGTTTGTTCAGGAAACAACGGCGTTCTAAACTAAGACAAAGCACAGGATCTACCCTGCAAAGTATGGCCTCAAATCTCAACATCCCAACGGTAGAACTGGTTCACAGCGACGAGAATTCCACGAGTCCACCGAAAGTTTGTACGTGTTTTGTTGAGGTGCACTCCAGAGATCGGCCGGAACCGACAGTGCCAACGAAGGATACGGGAGCAGGAAACGTCCATGTTGACTCCAATCCAAACAGCTACTGTGCATTTCCAGCAAGCACTGGAGCTGAAAGCCACTACAGCTCTGTAAACACGTCTGACCTATCGAATACAAATATGGATCTATACACAACTCTGACCACACAGCGTAAATAAGCTAAGGCTATTTCGTCTGACTGAAACTTTTCTATGTAAGTATAGATATATCCAATAGATGTTGAATGTATAATACATTTAAGTCTGTTATGACATTTATTTGCGATGTGTACTAGAAAATTTACGTCAGATTTTAATTTGTGTAATCCAAGGTCATTGTTTTGTTGTTATTGGCTTCCATGGCCATTTGTGTTTCTTCTCATTTCTGTCACGGAAATTTTTGTGTCTTCACGGCCATTTCTGTTATTTCTCACTATATTCAAGGCCATTTGCATTACTTTCTTTTCCTGTCAAGGCCACTTGTGTTTCTTCTCATGACTGTTACTGCCATTTGTGTTTATTCTTATTACTTTCACGGCAATTTTGTTTCTTTCCATTACTGTAATGGACATTTATATTTCCTCTCATTACTGTAACAGTGTTTTGTGTTTCTTCTAGGTACCTTTACAGCCATTTGTATTTCTTCTAATAACTTGTACGACCTTCTGTAAATTAATTTTACCTCCGTTTGCATTTCTTTTACTTACTTCCAAGGACATATCACTTGTCCATGACGCTCATTTTTATTTCTTCTGTCTGGCTTCTAAATACTCTTATGGCCATTTTTATTTCTTCTGAATACCTCCACAGTCAGTTGTCTTTAAATTACTTTTAGGGCTCTTTTCTTTTCTCCGGATTACCATCTGCTACTTTTCATTTTTTCTCGTGATTATTTCAGTCACTTGTTGTCTAATACCTTCCAAGGTCGTTTGTGGTCCTTCACATTTCTGTCACGACCATTTGTCTTTCATCCAAACGTCTGCAGATAATGGTGCTTGGGACTGGACTTAGTGTCGTCTTTTACGATGGGTCCTAAATTCTTGTGTTTGTTAAATAACGACGCCACTAAACTGTAGTTATCTTCCAATCACAGTATGCATTTATCCCAAAACAATATGGTCATTAGCAATTGGGCTCATTTTCAAATAATTAATCGTTTTTGACAAAAATTTACATGCATGTTATGTTTTTTGATGATATCCAGAATTTTAATTCGTGTACATTTTTCTTGTTATTTATCTAACAATTCAAACGGTTTTCAGCATAACTCGGAAAGCGCAATCGGTCGAGCGAGCATAAATGACCGTTTATTGTCACCAAGGTCCTATGATCAGTACGACCGGGAGAATCTACAAATTCACTGCCGAAGGCTGGATTTGAACACCCTCTTGTGGACCGTAGCGATTGAATGACAGGGGCCTTAGACACTAGGCGATGGTTGTATCTTTATGACTTGTGTATGCCTGTTAATCGATGAGCGATTCAGGTGCATACTTTCCATTGCAATGGTGATGTACATGCGTAGACGACAATGACTTGCCCAGTGCGTGTAGATGCATTAACAATGAGTGCAAGTTTGTTTATTGATGATGTGATATCAAGCATTCTGTCTCCATTAGAGAATTAAAGTCAGTAAAATGCGCTGTTTTCTGTGAAAATGAGACTTTCAAGTGTGTTGTATGTATCCCTGCAAGGTGTGTTAATTGCACGGAAGTAGAAACAGCCATTGCGGTGAGGTTTTCTTTCCTCAGGCCGTGCTCATGTAGAATATACTACGGGTAAAATTTTAAAAAAAAATGCAATAAAAGCCCAACATACATGTTTTTTTTTATATATTTTTTTTGTATGCAAGGATAAGGAAGTAGACATGGCGTAACAGCCCACCTTGTCACGGGCTAGGAACGCTCAAAAGATGGGTGCTTATTTCCTTATAAGTGCGTTTTAACCAATTCTGACCATAAAAAATATTGTCACCCATTTATTTATTTCTTTGATTGTTGTGTTACGCCGTACTCAAGAATATTTCACTTATACGACGGCGGCCAGCATTATGGTGGGTGGAAACCGGGCAGAGCCCGGGGGAAACCTACGACCATCCGCATGTTGCTTACAGACCTTCCCACTTACGACCGGAGAGGAAGCCAGCATGAGCTGGACTTGAACTCACATTGACCGCATTGGTAAGAGACTTTTGGGTCATCACACGTTGCTAGCGCGCTAACTCACTTAACTAGGGAGGCCCCTTGTTACCCACTTGACTTTACCCGAGTATGTTCCTTAGCAGACAGTTGAGTTATTCAAAAGCTTTTCATGACGTTTATGTCATTAACGTATTAAAACCCGTTAAGTGCGTCATAGCCAGATAAGTATGAAGTAGATATCTAAATTACATCTTCTCACGTGAACTGTGATGGTCCACATTAACATTTAAAAGAAATCAATTTTCGATATCAATAATTCATTGATCGATATGACTTTCATTTATCGATATCGATAAATAAATTAGCGACATCGATAAATGACGGCGATTTATTCATATCGATAAATGATTTATGGATAACGCCGGGCGATGGATGGCCCTATCCGGCTCTAATGTTGGGAGGCCTTGATCTATAAAACATGACCTACAGAATGTTTAATGATGACGGAAAACTTCCTGGCAAGGTCAAGATGTGATGTGTTATAGACAACACGCATCACATGAATTATAACTTCTGCTTCCGCTGCCCCAATTCTTCAAGCTTAACTCCCTCTTTGACCAATAGTTTGAAACATTCTATGAGAACTATTCGGTGCAGAGAAAAAGTTTTTTTTAGTTTTATGAAGCTTGCATCGTTACTGACTTAAACGAATTATTTTTGGGGTCATTTATCATTATAATTGTATGCATGAATTCCACTTAAAAAGTGCTTTAGTGGTTGAAACCTTTGAAGATTTACAGTAACCAATATTTTTTGGCACTCAGAAAAGTTTGATGCCATAAACTTCCAAGTCCCATTAAAATATACATGTATCAGAAAGGAAAATGGCGTACATCCCGGGTTATTCGCGTAAACAGCCGAAGCCAGACTCCGTGTCGTTGACAAGTCATATAGCTGGACAGTTGTTCTGCGTCAGAAGTACTTTAAGACACAGTTAACATATAACCACACATTTGTGTCTTATTGCCTTTATTACTGGGGCAACAAACAATGATAGGTTCTGTTATTTATATAACATTTTGGGTGAATCTGTCGACGCTGTTGGTGGAAGGTAGGTAGTGTCTTTGAGGTGGTATTTTCCGGGTATTTTTAATATGTTCGCGTTAAGTGGGTAGACATGTTTCATGATCATGTTTTGGCTTGAGGGCAAGGAAACCATTTATGACACGCCCGAAACATGACACATCTATGTCTACATACGCATATGCTTATATCCTAGCTTTTGAGGATATCCTCAGACAGGGTCAAAGAGGTAGAGTGTTCGGATCCAGCTCTCAGTGTTTCGGCCGCGGCGTCAAGTTACGAAGTTGGTGAGACAACGGTTGATGTTTTATTCCAGGCACTTCACCTTGCCAAATAAATATATAAATAAATACGAATTTCCATAAAAAAGGTTAGTTGATATCGAACACAAATACATTATTTTGAGTAATTCTAAATCAGTGACATCTGATAAATAATACCTTTAATATTACTGCATTTTTATCCAGTCCTGCTTAAACCATGGTGCTGGAGGACGTGTAACTTGTTTCTATTTAAGCGTTCACATGAACAGCTGAAATGAAACGCTAATGTAAATTAACAAGAGGCTTTATTTCACGGGTGTCGTGTGATCATTCGTCAACTTTCACACTGTCGTCGGTGCTCTGCTTTGTCCATGCAGTAGTTTTTCTATACTCTCATTCTGTCGTTTTGGATGAGATACATGTAGAAAAGACATTAATACTGACATTTCCGTATTTTTCAAAGGTAATATTTTATGTTTTTATTTACA
Source organism: Liolophura sinensis (assembly GCF_032854445.1). Classification (NCBI taxonomy): domain Eukaryota; kingdom Metazoa; phylum Mollusca; class Polyplacophora; order Chitonida; family Chitonidae; genus Liolophura; species Liolophura sinensis. The sequence goes on along the minus strand of NC_088296.1, from coordinate 8,488,998 downwards.
TTATTTAAATTATCGAAACTATCCATAATCGAAAAGAAATAATTTCAAAGGGTTAGATAGACCAGATAAATAACGACATTGACATTATTTCGAGACAACTTCTATGGCTCTTGAAGACTGTATACGACTGTCCATCACTGAAAAAGTGTTGGGCGCGTTTTTGTTTCATTTATCAATGAGCTTAGACTGTTACGCTATTGAGGAAGAAGAATATTTCTGGCTAGTTTTGTACGTCTGCCAATACTCTTTTAGCGCTAGCTCCTGACATGTGCCGTGGAGAGCGTGGGTACTGTCCATCATGCCATCCCAGACGGTGTCGAGGAAGATGTTTTAAATGCAGATGTGACTCGGGCTATGCTAAACGCACACGTGTCAATGGATCCATACCACCCGTGTATTATTGCTGACATAAGTATACATTGGGCCAGTGTTGCTTGTTGGGCTAAAGATTTTAAACCGTGCCATAATGACAGAGATACAAAACCATATAATTCCTTACTACTCAATACAAAAATAAAAAGTTATTTCAAGCGAACATGTTTTTGTCTTGCTGCATATAAGCGTAGAGAACACCACAGCAGTGTGAACGGTTTTTACTTTGTTTTGCTGCAGTATAACGACCTTCACTAGATTGGGCACGGTACATAGTTTGACTCATTTAAACAGGTTAGTCTGAACAGTGTCAACCAAACAAATATTTCAACTCGTACGTTTAGTCACGTGTTGACCTTGAGATCAATGTTCTATGTTCGGGTGATTTCAAGTCTGTGATATACACGTGCAAAGGACACTGCAATTGGTCATAGCAGCTGTTTGTGGTCAAGCACTTCACTGGACACGTGTAACTTGTTATACGGGTTTGACCTGGACCCAACTTAATCACAATACATGTCAGAATAAACCCCGAGGAGACAAAGGGATGACATCTGGTATTGAGACAATGGCTGATGCACACCACAAACAATTTGTTGCTCAAACTTAATTTTTGGTTCCCTTTTCAGCCGACATAAAGAAAAACGATGGTGTCCCTAACAGCATAAGTGTATTTCCTGTGTTCCACGATAAATGACTACATCACCTGATTTTTTGTCTTATGATTTCGCAAGGAAATCATGCGCTGACCTGCCTAAGGAGGTTCAGCAGCAATCTGCAAAGAAAGACAAGTCTTGTACGTCATGGAACAATGGTGCCCTCTACCGCTTTAAATAACAATGTCAGCTATGATTATTCATGATTACTGGTGTTGGTATTGAAATTTGTGGTAGAGGACACTGCTGTTATATTTGTTACAAAATTTGCTTCCCTTTGTAGATGGCTGGAGAAACCCTTTGTTCTCGGGTCCTTCGTGACAATAAGTGGCCAATCTGTAGTCTTAGAAAAAAATTACATAAAACCACTTTTTTCATTCACAAATATAAAAGTGTTCACACAAAGGAGAGATCAATGATAAGTGTGACATGATGGTTTGCCTCAGCCAATCATATTCACTATATCTGTAAATCGAGACGCTAGAGTAAATGTGAAAAAAGCTCTTAAGATGTGATTTCTGTTTAAACGGCAACAAATTAAACCAGTAAATGATTAAATATGTGTAAAAAAGTCTTTATACTTGCATCAGTAAAACATGGTGTGTCGAAAATACTGAAAATTAGAAAGTTATTTTAGTGCCGTCTTCAACGATCCACATTTCCTGATGCATGCATGCACCCCGGTAGAGAATCCCTCCAGGCAGTCACACAAGCGTCCAGCTATACAAGCCATTCCATAGCCACAACGAGTTTTCCCGCACTTTTTCCATTTCAAACCTGCAGGAAGCTAACATAGTGTTACGACCCAAACTGTCTGTATTATAAAGAGATGGCTTGTTCGAAATACACGACAGTTTAGCGACACAAAAAAGTAACCAAAACCAGCAGATTTTGTTTAACAAAGCTTAAACAAAATCAGCTTTATTAAACATTTAATATTGTTTATATCCAAAACATAAACATATTAAATTACTATGTATACACAACATAAAAGGCGATAATTTCTCCTTCAGGCTCATTTTTCACACAGTTTGTTAACAAACGACAATAACTCGCACGGCCAATGGCAGAAGCGAAACAACAGCACATGGGCTTTCTTGGATTATGGGCTTTGAAAACACCTTTGTGTGTTGTACGAAGGGGATTTATTCATATTATTTTTTTAGAATCTATAAGTCAAGTTTAAGAATGGGACACGCAACAGCAAGTCAACTTAGTCACCTCCGGGGCTGGTTGTGGACTTTGGATCAACTTTAAAAATGTAAGACGAAAAGCTTTTGCCCATACCTAAATATTTTCTTTGTGGAACGGGTCAGACAAAATTGTCAGTCGGCTAAGCTTTGATTTGTTCGTGCTGTTACTGTGAAGCATATATTTAGTGACATCGTGACGTAACCTTCATTGTGACGTCAACAGTACTTCCAGGTATTGATCCGTGTGACCTAACGATTCCGACAGTAAACGTAGTGACATTCTATAAATCCAAAGTTGTTCCTCGGGCATTATCGAGTAGAAAATTATCGGATAATTGTCGAATAAGTTTTAATCAGTTTTAATATCTACATTCAGTTTCTGTGGCATAATTTAATATTCATTACGAGTTATGTTTCTTTGCAGGTTTACTAGTGACGTGACCAGATATTTTGTCGACATTTTTGAACTTTTCTCTACAACCCACCAAGAAATCAATCTAGCGTGACCACAATTTTTTGAGCTATGGTTGCTGGAAGTGATGTCAAAGTATTCTGGTAACCTCCAGTGGCGTAGGAAATAACACTGGGGAAAAGTTGTGAGTACAATCACAGATACAATTCTGATACATTTTTAACTAGGTGCAAACTAGTAGAGCAGAAATCTATAGTGCATCAACAACCTAAAATGACTGTATTGTCGTATGACCCAATCAGTGACCCTTCATACTTCACTTCAGTCTTGGACCCAATGACCTGCATGTGTAACCATAACGCCAAAGTATTAACTCATGTATATCATTGTTGCCTGCAGAATATTACATGTGCACTTACCCTGCTAAACATACAAGATGTTAGGCTAAAGAGATGGATTCGATACCAATTCAGTAAACACACGTACGTTAAAATACATTTCCCACATTTACTTTAGTATTATTTCAATAAACTAATATTTATTATATTTTATTTATCAAACAAAAGAACGACATGTAATTATAATTTGTTCGTCCTTGTTCCTTCTAATTTAATTTTTCATTTGATTGGTGTTCTGCGCCATACTCAAGAATATTTCACTTATACGACAGCGGCCAGCATTATGTTGGGAGGAAACCGGGCAGAGCTCTGGGGAAACTCACGACCATCCGAAGTTTGCTGGCAGATCTTCCCACGTACGGCCCGAGTGTTCCTTCTGAGGTGTGGCTCTAAATGCAAGAATCCATGTACTTAAAGGAAACATTGTGGGTCATTTTGACATGTATATGAACAAGGAAACTCCATTTGTTTTCACGTGAAGCTTATACACCTTTCAATTTGTTTTTCACCTCAGGCTTATCCACTTTAATATCATTTTAATTGTATAAACGCAGCTGATGTGATTCTAAAGCTATTTCTTCAAAGATATGGGCCTTTCTTCCTTGTCCCGTCTGAAGTGCCCTTCTGAAAACACAGGACTCATTTACATGTAGTTGAACAAAATGTCACTTGCTCGCTGACCTCTTACCCTAGGGCAATAAATTTTCCTGCGTCAACATTCGTTGGCCTTCAGGTTATTAACTGTATTACATACTATGGATTTATTAAAAGAAAGGGGCTGGAATAAATTTTAAATACTGAGTTGTCAAGTTTGAAAGACGCGTACGGCCACTAATGTTCAAGAGCCACGTATTTTAGTAACGTTGATTCGAAGATACGTCAGACGAGAATAAAAGAAACCGTTTTTTCCCGTAAAGAAATTGCGCGTTACGTTTTTTTCAGCTAATCTCGTCCAGCAGATACCTTAAAAGACATCCCTCGAGAACACCAGTGGCAATATGTGTCATAGAAAGTTTAGCATATTCTATGGTGATTAGTTGTATGAGTGGTGGAAACTGGGATGTGTACGGCGTAAACGACCGACCTTCAGCAAGTCACTGACACACCTTCAATCACCCGACGTAAAGATACGTAAACATTAATGAGAGACTAGTGACCTTTGCAACTGGCCACATGGGCTTCGTAGATTTCTTTTCTCTCCTCCCATAGTGCCGGAAGTTGTACAAAGGAAATATTCTTGCGTGCGTTGTAAAGCACGAATCATATCAATAAAACATACACCTATGCTTTTTGTGTTTGGGTGTAAGCATATGTGTATGTATAATTTTTGTCAAGGTATCCACATATATTTTGTGTAATTCGCATGCATGGGTAAGTTAAGATTTGATGCACATCGTTCAGTACAATGTAGTGGCCATAATACTAAAAGGAGGCTCTCACCAACGTGAGTCCCATTCCCGTTTTTGCTGGCTTCCTTTTCTGTCGCACGTGCGGGACGTTGCAGCAACTTGCGGACGGTCGCGGGTTTCCCACCATAATGTTTGCCGCTGTCATATAAGCGGAATATTCTTGAGTACGGCGTGAAACACCAATCAACTAAATAAATAAACATATTGGACGCACCGACCAAAGTTATCAAGTTAATTTGATTAATCGTCACATTAAGAGAAGGACTGCCTCAAATAAAAGACAGAAGGCTGACGGAGATGAAGTACAAGTGAAAATTTGGTGTGTAATTGCAGTAAAACAACAACAACAAAATATTTCTGAACAACACATGCCTGTGACGAAGGTTGCTACCGGAAGAAGAGGCAGCACCCTCGCCTAAAATCTCCACAGTGTCAGGGCTCTAATTCTTCAGCTGTCAATCATGCTGCATTCCTTAGTGTCTTCCCAGGCAGCGTCAGGTAATTCATCAACCGTTGATCTTGGAGAACAAATCTTACGCAGATGCGGATGGCGTGCATAGAAGTAATTACGTTGCTTGGCTTTTGCGGAAAAATAGGAAATATGATGACATTTGTGAATGTGTTGTGAAAGCGTTTCTCTTTGCATGACGATTTTTTTTGATGCTTGCCTTCCAACTCCATGGACATGTATGTGCCACATGAGTCCATTGTATCCGTGAACAGGGCTTCGTTCTCGTATGCATTTTTGGTGGCAAAAGGCGTTCACTTCGCTTCCACCAAAATGTAGTACATATCCCGATCTTTCAGCTCATCACAATTTATTTTTCACGGTGGAAAGATACATCAGTTACATCCCTAACGACGCTATGTTTTCTTTTGGTTTTGTTTTTGTTTTTATACACATCACTTTATCTGACTAAATATCCTTATGCATTCGACTGTAGCGTAACGCCATACACAAACCACCGACCTTTGGCAAGTTACTGATGAACATCTCCGTACATCTCGGACTCACCGCTATGCACCATACTGACAAGCTACACGGAGCAAACGGCCACACGATCATCATGGACTGGTTATAGTCACCTCCACCCCACAAGCAATGTAGGCCGGGTTTGAATCCATAACTAATGCGTTCTCGTTATTGAATGGCCAACGTCCCTATCACTAGGCAACAGTTCACTCCTTGGCGACTTAAGACTTGTGCCGTTGTAATTTTTTTTATACAGTCCCTTGTTAATCAACACTCTTGCACCAAAACTTCAGTTTGTCAATTTTTTTCTCTGTATTTGGCGACCTGAGAGCATTTCTAGAATGCTTTATAACAATATGTCTAATAGCGCTCGAGTCTACAATTCGTCAGTAAAGACAGTAACTCTATAACCGACTGAAAGAAGTGGTCACGCATGGATGGTTTAACAGTGCATTATGCGATTCAATGCCCATACAATTGTTCGAAATGGTGACTGAAATCTGGGATTTAAAAAAAATGTATTCAAAATGAAATCAACACAGGTCATTTTTTTTAAATTGTAGTTATCACGTGACCTTATAATAGGCATGGAAATGCATAGTATTTAAATCATTTGCGAAGGCGATGGGGGTCATGACCAGCAGCTGTCTGGTTCATTCGGATTTGGACCAGCTGGGGTATACCCACTCACACGTTTGAGACCCTTCGCCTCAGGCAGTCTCCTGCCCATTTTGCTTCCAATTGACGGCTTTCCGATTCTGTCATGAATACAGTTCATTGTATTCATGGGTGTCACATCCGTCTATCGATCCAAATCTTCCCGTTAAGCTATAACTATGTTGTCTGTCGTACATCATTACATCATCAGGTGGCAGGTCGATTTCCTCGTAGGCGGCATAGCTAGTTTCTCTAACAAAATTCCGGACGGGTTGAACATGCGCACTACGTCCTAACAAATCTGGTACTACTGTAGAATCCATTGCCCCGCATTGTTGTTGTTGCTGTTCCATGTTTACGTCAGAATTATGTGCTATCGAGCGACCGCCATTTTCTGCAACGTTGGCGTAGATTCTTCCAGTTTGTGACTCAGCATCGATTCGTTTGGTGTCAGCTTTTGAACCCGTGCGTCTTCTGTAATACATAATTAAGCCATGGCTATGTCACTTCTCAGCATTATTTTGCACATTTATATTTTGCTTGATTGAACATTTTTTTATTTTATTTCTTTATTCTTTTATTTAATTAGGTGAATCGTGTTCTACGCCATACCAAAGAATACTTCACTTATATGACGGCGGCTGGCATTATGTGGGACGAAAGACAGAACCCTAGAGAAAACAAAATTGCTGGCAGACCTTTCCACGTGGGCCTGGAAAGAAAACCAGCATGAGCGGTTAACTCAGTCTCTTACGATGCTGACCAGGTTTATTATACATGCCTGTATAAAAGACTTACTGCATATACGTGGCGGAATCTGAACAGTATCCGAGAGGAATAGACCGTCTGCTATCATCTACCCGACATGGCATCTGTTTCACGTCGAAAACGTTATAATGCGGGTATGTTTTTCCTGATACGGATTTCACAGACTTGTCCCTCACCTCAACACTACAGCTTCCATGCACGCTGATATTACCTTAAATTTGTAAACTATGACTAAGTGTTTCCATTTTGCACAAAAACAGCACCTTTGCTTTGTTACATGTAAAGGTAGCTATGGTATGCAGGTAGCATGTATGCAACATTCTTAAATTTGGTCGGAAGTGGACACAAAATACGTCTAAATGAAAACATTATCATAATATGTGACACATTATTTTTCTGTGCTGGAGGTCAGATATATTTACTATTTTCATGTAACTACAAGAATGAAATGTAAACGATAACAGACTTACAGCACAGAAGGTAAAACCAAAGCGGAGACTAGCAAAGTCAGCCTCTTATCAATTCACTCGAGTTATAGGTTAATCTGACTATTACCATGGTTCGAACAGAAATAGATTTACCACAGTGCAGTGATGTGACTGGCAAAAAAGGTTAGATATTACACATACTGAATTACTTATCCTCTATAAAGACCATCTGACTTCCGTATGTACCATGACAAATATCATGAAGTTTGTCAGGAATGTTGCAAAAGGTCTGTGGTTCTTTTGTGGTATTCTGGCTTCCTCCACCCTTAATAAAAAGCTTACCATTAAGTTAAACAGGAATGAAGTAAGTAACAGACGCTTAATGTGTTATTATAACATGCCATTATGTAAAAACAGGAACTACTTACCTTAGAACAACAACAACCGTAACTAGTGCCACGACACATCCAATCAAAACCACTACAACCGCAACACCGATCGCTACTGCTGGGTCAGTTGTTGATGGTGGAGTGAGTGAGTCCTTAGGGTTTAACGTCGTACTTAAGTTTTCAGTCACATGACGACGAGTTGATAGCGGAGGTTGTGCGGCTGCAATGCAAAGAGCTCTTAAGTGTCGAGGTTGCGAAATGTTGCTTGTCACTCCCCAAGAGCGCAAGTCCCGATGAAAACACCTTATTGGTAGGAGCAAATTTACGCCGATCAGTTCGGTTTGTATGTTAAATGTGACGCCAGTATTGCATTTTGAGTACTTCTAGACCAGTTTGGTCTAATATATTGCAATTAACATTTCGTGCATATTGATTTGACGAATACTGCTTCGGCCACAGTACTATGGAGCCTGTGAATTTTAAGCAAACTAACATTTATTTATTTATTTATTTATTTATTTGTTTCATAGTAACGTCATATTCAAGAATGTTTGACTTATACGATTGCGATCATTGTTTGCTTGAAGGAAATCGGAGTGCACGGATATACACACAAATTTGACTGAAGACAAGTTGTCTTCTGTTGTGTAATATCTTCATCGGATAACCTTGAAATTCAGTCCACATTCTCTCAAAACTGAAGTATGGTTTCAAAGTCATCAGGTTTCTAATCGGTCAATGATCACTTTACCCAGATAAAGGCCTTTCATGTGATTGATGGTTTAATGAGATGACAACACAGCATTTTCAGTAATTCTAGACCTGTGACGTCAAATAAAGTGCAAATAATATGACTGCCTTGTTTTTACATAAATCTGCTTAGGCGATGGTGTAATGGGCGTGTAAATTGCTGCTTTTTGTATCAACATGAACAGTTATAATAAAATCCTGACCGAGGTAAATTAACAAATTTAAAGGCTGAATTTCACCGGTAACGTTTAACCATTTGCCAGCAATCGCACTGTCATCACTGCTCTTTGGTGTCTTTAATTATCCTTTGTTTTCATCTAAGACTCACCCGTACATTGCCCTGTAGGTGAAAGAGAGGCATTCCGGGGACAAACACACAGTTTTTCGGATTTTCTACCTCTTGACCAATCTCCTATATTCCTCATCTGACACTCTGATTTTCCAGGGCAATTCGCACCATTGTGGTCACATTTTTCTGTCCAATAAATCAGAAACATTTGTTATAATACAAATACTATATAGTTTGTTTCCATTCTCATACTTTCCTCGCAATACGATTTCTCGCAAACTTTGTCAGTTTTAAAGCCTTGCGCCTTACCATTGATGCTCGAATTATAAAAAGGTTTGCCCCGATGTTTGAATAACTTTGACTCATATTTGGACAAAACGTATAAAATGACCATAACAAGTTGCTCGCTGGTTTGTGTCATGACGTAGATGCAGAATATCTTTACTCGCTTTACAACATCTGCCGTGCATGCGTCCATAAGGAAACGTGGATCGTTGAAGACGGTACTAAAATAACTTGTGCATTTTCAGTGTTTTAGACACATCCTATTTTAACTGATACAAGTATACAGACTTCTTTACACATATCTAATCATTTATTGGTTTAATTTGTTGCCGTTTATACCTAAGGAACTTCTTAATTCTTTTTTTCATATTTACTATGGCATTTCGATTTACAGACAAAGTGAACAGGATTGGTTGAGGCAAACCACGATGTAACACTTATCATAGATCTCTCCCTTGTTTAAATACTTTTATATTTGTGAAAAGTGGTCTTGAGTAAAGTGCCTATAACACTAGAGACTGGCCACTTATTGTCACGGGAGCCCTAGGAACAATGGGGTTCTCCAGCTCTCTACATACGGAAGCAAGTCTTGTAAAGAATACAACAGCAGTGCTCTCTATCTAGTTAAAAAAATAGAACTGATTTCAATACCAACATCAGTAATCATGAATAATCATAGCTGACATTGTTATTTAAATAGGTTTATTTATTTTATTTATTTGATTGGTGTTTTACGCCGTACTCAAGAGTATTTCACTTATACGATGGCGGTCAGCATTATGGTGGGTGGAAACCCACGACCATCCACAGGTTGCTGCAAGACCTTCCCACATACGGCCGGAGAGGAAGCCAGCAGGAGCTGGACTTGAACTCACAGCGATCGCATTGGTGAGAGGCTCTTGGGTCATTACACTGCGCTAGCGCGCTAACCGACTGAGCCATGGAGGCCCCATTTAAATAGGTAGAAGGCACTTTTAATTCATGAGGTACACGATTTGCTTCTCTTTATAGAGAGCTATCGAACCTCATTGGGTAAGTCAGAGCAGAAAAATCCAGAAAAGTCCGTGCGAAAACATGCGACAGAAAACTGGGTGATGTAACCATTTTTACTCGAACACAAGCAATACACTAATGCTGTTAGGGACACAATTTTTTTCACTTTTTATCGGCTGCCCCCCCCCCCCCCCCAAAAAAAAGAAAAAAAAAAAAAAAAAAAACACGCGACACGCGTCAAATGAAGCGCTGGACGAATAAAAAGCTGTTATGCCCAATCACAGTGTCTGTCGTACGTGTATATTACAGATTTGAAACCACACGAACCCACAACATGGTTTTCGAGGTCAACACACGACTAAACCTATCAGCAGAAAGGTCTAGTTAGTGGACCTTGTTCAGACTACCCTGTATAAATGGGTCGAACTACGTACAGTGTCCAGTCTGGTAAATGGTTTTATACTGCAGCGAAACAAAATGCGAACCGTTCATTTCGCGGTAGTGTTGTCTACGCTTATATGCAGCAAGACAAAGACACGTTCGCTTGAAATAATTGTTTTATATCTTTTTTTCGTGTTGTCTAGTAAGGAATTATGTGGTTTTGTATTACTGTCATTATGGTATGGTTCAAATTCTTTAGCTCAACAAGCAACAATGGCCCATGGTATACTTACTTAAGCAATAATACACAGGTGGTATGGATCCATTGACACGTGTGCGTTGAGCAAAGCCCGAGTCACATCTGCAGTTAAAACATCTGTCTGGACACGGTTCTGGGTGGCATGATGTACCATGCCCACACATTCCACGACACTTGTCAGCAGTTGGGGCTGAAAAAACATACTGACAGACGTATAAAATTCACCAGAATGAACCCCCTTTCCTAAATACAGCAACAGTCTAAGTTCATTAATAAAAAAGACAAAAACGGGCCAAACACTATTTTCAGTTATTGACAGTTGTATTTGGCAAATGCAAAGACAGATTCTAAACGGTCATTAAGAGCGATAGAAATTGCCCGAAATAAGGTCAATGTTATTACTTTTCTGGTCTATCTAACCCTTTGCAATTAGTTCTCTTTGATGATGAATAGTTTCCACAAATTAAATACATGAAATAAAAATTCAAATCATTATCTTTGGAAAATACGGAAATGTCATTATTAATGTCTTTTCTACATGTATCTCATCCAAAACGACGGAAAACATATCAACATATCAGCCCTGGAATCATATCAGCATAAAAAAGTACAGCATGGAAAAGAAAGCACAGCACCGACGACAGTGTGATAGCTGGCAAATGCTCACACGTAACCGCTGAAATATGGCTACAGCATAGAGGGTAAAACCAGAGCAGCGACGACAGTGTGATAGCTGGCAAATGATCACACGTAACCACCGAAATATGGCTACAGCATAGAGAGTAAAACCGGAGCACCGACGACAGTGTGATAGCTGGCAAATACTCACACGTAACCGCTGAAATATGTCTACAGTATAGAGGGTAAAACCAGAGCACCGACGCCAATGTGATAGCTGGCAAATGCTCACACGTAACCGCTGAAATATGGCTACAGCATAGAGGGTAAAACCAGAGCAGCGACGACAGTGTGATAGCTGGCAAATGATCACACGTAACCACCGAAATATGTCTACAGCATAGAGAGTAAAACCGGAGCACCGACGACAGTGTGATAGCTGGCAAATGATCACACGTAACCGCTGAAATATGTCTACAGCATAGAGGGTAAAACCAGAGCACCGACGCCAATGTGATAGCTGGCAAATGCTCACACGTAACCGCTGAAATATGGCTACAGCATAGAGGGTAAAACCAGAGTACCGACGACAGTGTGATAGCTGGCAAATGATCACACGTAGTAGCTGAAATATGGCTACAGCATAGAGGGTAAAACCAGTGTACCGACGACAGTGTGATAGCTGGCAAATGATCACACATAGCAGCTGAAATATGGCTACAGCATAGAGATTAAAACCAGAGCACCGACGCCAATGTGATAGCTGGCAAATGATCACACGTAACCGCTGAAATATGGCTACAGCATAGAGGGTAAAACCAGGGCAGCAACAACAGTGTGATAGCTGGCAAATGCTCACACGTAACCGCTGAAATATGGCTACAGCATAGAGGGTAAAACCAGAGCAGCGACGACAGTGTGATAGCTGGCAAATGATCACACGTAACCGCTGAAATATGGCTACAGCATAGAGGGTAAAACCAGAGCACCGACGGCAGTGTAATAGCTGGCAAATGATCACACGGTACCAGTGAAATAAGGCTTCATGTGAACGCTTAGACAGTAACAACTTACACGTTCTCTAGCAACATGGCCTACGCGGGGCCAAACAAAAACTGCAGTCATGTTAATGGCATTATATATCAGGTATCACTGGTATAGAATTACTCAAAATCTGTATTTTTGTCGAAAATGAAATATGTTCGTAATTAACTCACAGTCTTTATGGAAAATCATTTTTTTTTTGCATATTGACATGGTGATTCTTTAACGCTGCTCTGAAGAGCTCTGAACTTTTATGGTAGCTGTCACGGCCTCATTGATGTTGTCTTATGGTCTCCTCACAAGCTAAGCTATTGTCATATGTGTATGTAGACCCGGATGTTGCGTGTTTCGGGCATGCGATAAGTGCATTCCCTGCCCACAAACCGAAACATGATCACGAAAGAGATATGTCCAGTTAACGCAAACATATAAATAATACCTGGAAATTACCTTACGAAAATTCTGCCTAAAATGCGCTACTCACCCCCCACCAACAGCGTTGACAGAATCACACACAATGTTATAGGAATAACAAAACCCATCATCATCTCTTATTACAGTACTAAGCGCGATAGGACACGATTGTGTGGTTATATGTGAACTGGTTTTAAAGACACTCGTGTAAAAATGTTGTAAGTGAGTACACATATCTGAACAATATTTACATTTTTAAAGACGCTCTAGGCTACGCGACTGTAACATCCTTGTTTAAAAAATCACCCCATTTATTTTCCATTAGTACTGGTGACGCTGAACAGCCATCCAAATATCTAGTATGTCATCGTCACGGAGTCTGACTTCGGCTGTTTCCGTGTAATATCTTGCATATGCGTCATTCCCGTTACTGATAATGTATTTTGCCACGGTACTTGCAAACTTATGGCATCAAACGTTGCCAAATGCAAAAAAAAAAAAACCAAAAAAGCCTTGGTTACTGTAAATTTTCTAACTTTCAACCACTAAGCACTTATTTCAGTGGAATTTTTGCATACAATTATTATGAAAATGCGCCTAAAATAATTTCTTTATGTCATTAAATATGCAAGCTTCAAAAAACTTGCAAATTATTTATCTGCACCCAATTGTTCTCTCAGAATGTTTCAAGCTATTGGTCACAAAGGAAGTTGAAAGGATAGAAGAATTAGAAGCTGAAGAACTTGCGTTTCATGTGATGTGTATTGTCTATAACACATCGCTTCTTAACCTTGCCAGGACGTTTCTCTTCGTATTTGAACGTTCCGTAGGTCATATTTTATGGGTCAAGGCGTCTCATTATGATCGCCTGCCGATATCGATAAATCGCGGCCATTTATCGATGTTGCTAATTTATATATCGATATCAATAATTGAAAGTTATGTCGATCAATGAATTATTGATATCAATAATTAAACGTTTAACTGGAAGACCATAGTTTATGGGAGAAGTTGTTAATCTGATATCTACTTAATACTTATATGGTTATGGCGCACTTAACATGTTTTTACATGCTATCGACATGAAGGTCACGAAAAGCTTTACAATAGCGCAACTGTCCGCTAAGGAACATACTCGGGTAAAACCATACTCACCAAGTTAGTGACAACAATTTACCTGGTCAGAATTCGTTAAAATGCACGAATGAGGAAATAAGCATCTTTTGAGCTTTCCTGTTTCCTCACAGATGGGCTGTTACGCCATGTCTACTTCCTTATCCTTGCCTCCAGGCACCACAAAAACATGTATACGAGACATTTTTTGACAGTTCTTTGAAATTTTACCTGTGATATGATCTATGTAAAATACTGTGTGAGGAAAAAAGACCTCACCGCAATGGCCATTCCTACTTCTGCATAATTCACACACCTTGCGGTGATGCATACAACACATTTGAAAGTCACATTTGGCTGAAAACGGCACATTTTACCGGCTTTTATCTGGTAATGGACATAGAATCCTTAAGAATACATCATCAAGTAACAAACTCTGACTCATTTTAAATGCATCTCCACGCACTGGACATGTCATTGTCGTCTATGCATGTACATCACAAATGCAATGGAAAGTACGCACCTGAATCGCTTATCGATATACAGGCATACACAAGTCCTAAAGTCCGTCGCCTAGTGTCTAAGGCCCATGCCATTCAGTTGCTACGGTCCACAAGTTGGTGTTCAAACCCGGCCTTGGACAGTGAGCTTGTAGATTCTCCCGGTCTTACTGATCATGAGGCCTTGGTGACAATAAACGGTTAACGATTCTCGTACGACCAATTGCGCTTCCTGAATGTCACTGGAAACCATTTATCTTCCACCAAAGATCCTTAGTAACTTGTCAAAGGTACCCAACCTATATCACTGAACACCATCGTATAACTGAAAAGTTCTTCTGTGTGGCTCTAAACAACAATGAACCAATCCATGCATGGGTGTAGAGAACCAAACATAGCAAGAAGCAGAAAAAACCCCCTTCACCAGATATATAACCCTACAAACACAATGTTGCAGCCGAGTCAGCTATACTTCTTACCAGTAAAGCACGGCATATACAAAACCATATAGAACTGATAGATAAATAACAACAAAAAATACATGATATAAAATTCTGCAAATCAATAAAAAAAAACATAAAAAAATGACCACAGTCGCTGATCACCATGCGGTTTGGATTTGGGCTGAATGCATACTACGACTGGAGATGACTACAGTTGAATGGCGTCGTTATTTAGCATACAAAAGAATATAGGACCCGTCGTAAAAGTCGGGTTCAGGTGATTCTCAAGGACGATTGTCTGCAGACGTATATATGAAAAACAAACGGCCGTGACAGTAATGTGAAGGATCGCAAACGCCCTTGGAAGAAATTGGAATAGAAGTGGCCGATAAAATAATGAGAAAAACAGGCAATTGACCTGATGTTAATCTGAAGAGCAGAAAATGGCCGAGAAAGAAATTTGAAAACAACTGACTGTGTGAGAAACAGAAATTGCCAACAGAGTGTTTAGACGAACCACAAGACAGCCAACGTTAGTATTTAGAAGGAACACAAAATAGCCATAAAAGCAATCGATTGCAAATGATATGTCCTTTGAAGTAAGTAAAATACATACAAACAGACGTAAAAATTAACACACAAAAGGTTGTGCAGACGTACAAGTAATGAGAAGAAACACAAATGGCTGTGAAGGTACTTAGGGAGAACACAATACACTTTTACAGTAATGAGAAGTAACACAGTAGGCCGTGATAGTAATGAAAATAAACACAAACGGCCTTGAAGAAACACAAATGGCCGTGCCAGTAATGGAAAGTAATGGAAATGACCTTGAATATAGTGAGAAGTAACACAAATGGTCATGAAACCAACAACAGCAAAATAATTGACCGTGGATCCCAAGGATTAAAATCGGACGCAAATTGCTTAGTGCACATTGCGGGTAAATGTACATGATAAGAGATTTAAATGTATTATACACTCAATGTCCACTGATTTATATGTAAATTTATAAAGAAAAGGACCGGTTAGACGAAATGCCCTTAGCTTATTAACGTTGTGTGGTCAAAGTTGTGTATTGACCCAAGTTTGTATACTATAGGTCAAATGTGTTTGCAGAGTTGCAATAGCTCCCAACTTCACTGGTTGGTACAATATCCACATATGCGCAGTAGTTGTTTGGATTGGAGACGTCATGGACGTTTTCTGCTCCCGTAAGTTGGCCCGTATCGTAAGTATCGTAAGTTGGCCCTTTCATTTCTGGCCGATCACTGGAGTGCGCGTCAACAAAGTGCGTACAAACTTCCGCTCGACTGGAAGAATTCTCGTTATTGTGAACCAATTCCACCGTGGGGGTGTTTTGATTTGAGGCCATACCTTGCAGGGTAGAATCTGTGCTTTGTCCTGGTTTAGAACGCCGTTGTCTCCTGACAAAATATAAAGAACTTTGTAAAATTTGGAAAAGGCGGGTAAATCTTGGAAAATCTGTGGTAGTTGCTTTGTAAGGCTAGATATGCCTTACTAACAAAAGAATTCTCCTCATTTTTTTTTCAGTACAAATGTGCTAAATTTGTGAAAATGACATGTACCGTGTGACTTGATTTCCCCCGCCTTAAAGGAATACAGAATCGACGATTAATGGCTAACCGTGGAGAATTTCCTGGGTTAAACCCTGCAACCTTGGCTTAAGCAAATTTGCCACACCTCAGCTTTAGCTTAGCCAATCTGGACGTGTCCGTCTCTCACAGCAGCCAATCAAAATCTATCCTTTGTGTATTTAGGTTTCCAGAATATATCCATTTTGCTTTACTTGACTGTTATTTGGCACCTTTCTTAAGAATTTTCGACTTGCTAGACGGTTCCGAGTTTTATTAGATAGCAAGATTGCAGTACTTGATGATGGTGACGAAAATTCTCCAACTGTATTGTAGACTATACTTTTGCGTGGCGCATCGTGACGCAGTGGTCCAGAACAATATCATGTGCACTGCATCGAAGGAATAAGTTCGTCAGATTTACACTACTGCCACATGTCATTTTTGGCTTGTTGTTTTTCAGCTGATTATCTGCAATAGAGGACCACGCAGTAGCCTGATCGCTTTGGGTTCATACTGGATTCCCGCCCAGTCATGTGTCTGAGGGTTTGTCAAACACTGCGGATGATCCCTGATTTCCGCCAGGCTCTGTCCGTTTTCCTCCCGCATTAATACCTCGGTTGAGAGAGTGAAAAATTCCTGAACGAGGCGTAAGGCACCAAACACATATATACCCACATACTATTTTTCACTCATTTCTTTTGTCCATGATCGCATACACTGGGATGTGCTCACCGTTCCAAAGACTTACCAAAATGACAACAATGAGAGCAACTGATACAATCGCTGCCAGACAAAGGGCTAGGCCTAATGCCACTGACAATCCAATCGTCAGCGATTAACTGTCTGAACCTACAAAGAGAACGATGGGTATTTTATGCTGTTTAATGCCTCAAACTGTTTGATTGATTTTGGAGGCTGCTTCACCACTATTTGACAAATCCAACTAAATAATGTTACTGCATATGTTGGTGGTGCTTTTGGTAAACGCCATGTGCGACAGGTACGCACAACATACTGACATCGTACCTAGGCACAGCATTACCGTCAACGTACTAAGAAAAAGTATACTGACATCGTACATTGATAGTGTATGCTGACACCGTACCTGGACACATTTTACTGATGCCGTACCCGGACACAGTATAATGACACCGCAGTGTGATATAGCATACTGACACGGTACTTAAGCAAGGCATATTGACACCGATCTTCGACAGAGAATAACGACACCGCGGTGTCTTCCACTTACGACTACGATTCGAAATTAATTCATTCCACTTATGCCTACGCCAGAGATTAGGACATCCCATAGTCTTCTCAGCGGAATACTATAATCCGATTATCGCCTGACTGACATTGGAATCTAGTCACTTGTCAGCAGTCACTCTAGTCTGTAAAATGTTCACTTTTGGCAGGCTCTTGTATATTAACAGAAATAATTCCTGTGATTCCAGCATAACTTAGTTAACACTTACAATGGCCGCTCCTATGACCAAAGTACAATTTGCTACCGGCAAGCGCAGGGGGCGCACACTACATATGAACGGCTTTTTGTATAGAGGAAAGAGGAAACTTGACACCAAATGCTGGTCGAGATGTGATTTTATCGGGTGTCGAGATGGGCTTTGCACTGATAATGATATTGTCATCAGCTTAAATAACCATAACCCCTGACCAAACCCAGCATATCCCTAATGTATACAAGTTTCTTGCAACCTCGAAGAAACGAGCCAGAGAAGAAATCACGCCAATGCCATCTCTGTATACTGAAGAGCTTGGAAGATTGCCTACCGGAGACGACATTGAACTCCACGAAGAAGCAGCAATAGAAATAATAGGATCTCTAATCGGCCGATGATCACTTTATCAAGATCAAGATATAGCCAATTTTGTTTTCCCGGGAATATTATCAGCATAAAAAAGTAAAGCGCAGATAACAAATCAAATCACCGACGTCAGTGTGTGATAGTTGACAAATAAACACTTGGTACTCGTGAAATAAGGCCTCTTGGCAATTTACATCAGCGTTTCATTTCAGCTGTTCATCTGAATGCTTATATAGAAAGAATTTACACGTCCTCTAGCAGCATGGCTTGAGGCGGACTGGACAAAAAATACACTAATGTCAATGACATTATATAGCAGATGTCACTGATTTAGAATTAATCAAAATGCATTTGTGTCGAATATAAAATATATTCGATATTACTTATCGTCTCCGTAAAAAATCATATTCATTTATATGTTTGTTTGGTTACTGTTTAACGCGGATATGCAGAGTTTTCAATTGTTATGGCGGCTGTCATGTTCATCGGTTGAGAAAACAGTCAACCTTTGTCTGGCAAACTTCCTTACTTGACGCCGCAGCCGAAACACCGAGAGCTAGATTCGAACACATTGATCTTGTCTGATGGTTTCCTCAAAAACTAATATATAGTCAAATGTGTATGTATACATAGATGTAGCGTTTTTAGAGCGTACCATAGGTTTATCCCTTGCTGTCAACACGCAACATGATTATGAAACAGGTGTGACCAGTTAACGCGAACACATCCAAAATACGTGCAAAATATCCTAACGAAAATACTTCCTCAAAGGCGCTTCTCACCTCTCACCAACAGCGTTGATAGAATCACTCAGAATGTTATAGAAATAACGAAACCCATCACCGTCTTTTGTTACCGCACTAAGCGCAACAGATTTTATTCATTGATTTCATTGGTGTTTTACGCCGTACTCAAAAATATTGAACTTGAACTGGACTTGAACTTACAGCAACCGCATTGGTGAGAGGCTCCTGAGTCGTTGCGCTGCGCTGAGCCACGAAGTCCCCAAGCGCAATAGAGCATGGATGTGTGGTTATATGTTGACTGTGCCTTAAAGACACTCGTACAAACACTTGTCAGCAAGTGTGGATATTTGAACAATATTCTCAAACACTCTCCAGGCTACGCGACTTTAATTTCCTTATTTAAAAAATCACTGCATTAATTTTGCCTTAGTACTTGTGAGACACACTTGTCCGCCAGATATAAAGCGTGTCATCGTCACGGAGTCTGACTCCGGCTGTTCGGGATAAATGGCTTCTGTTTCTCGATGTTGCTAATCTATATATCGATATCGATAAATGAAAATTATACCGATCACTTGATTATCGATATCGATAAATGAAACTTATATTGATGACTGGTGACAGATATCGATAATTTATTTATTGATGTCGACACTTTTCGCTATAATGTTAACTGAAACGCCGTAGTTTACGCGAGAAGTTGTAATTCAGATATCTACTTCATACTTATCTGGCTATGACGCACTTAACGGGTTTTAATACGTTAATGACATGAAGGTCATGAAAGGCTTTTGAATAACTCAACTGTCTGCTAAGGAACATACTCGGGTAAATCAATACTCATCAAGTTGGTGACAACATTTTATATGGTCAGAATTCGCTAACACGCCCGAATAAGGAAATAAGCACTCATATGTTGAGTGTTCCTGGTTTGTGACAAGGTGGGCTGTTATGTCTCATCTGTTTCCTTATCCTTATAAAGACATGTATGCTAGGCTCTTGTTTTTTTTTTTTTTGTTTTCTTTTTTTGCAGTTCTCTGAAATCTTACCTATGACATATTCTATATGAGTACTGCGTGAGGAGAGAAAACCCCACCGCTATGGCCATTACTACGTCCGTATAATTAAAACACCTTGCCGGGATACACACAGCATAATGCGAACTCATTTTGGGCAGAAAACGGCACATTTTACAGGCTTTTATCTTCTAATGCTTGAGAATACATTATCAAGAAACAAACTTGTACTCATTGTAAATACATCTACACGCACTAGACAAGTCATTACCGTTTGTACATGTACATCCTTATCGACATACAGGCATACACAAGTCATAAAGATACAACCGTCGCCTAATGTCTAAGGCCCCTGCCATTCAATCGCTACGATACACAAGTGGGTGTTCAAATCCAGCCTTTGGCAGTGAATTTGTAGATTCTCACGGTCCGACTGACCATGAGGCCTTGGTGACAATAAACGGTTAACGATGCTCGTTCGAACGATTGCGCTTTTTAAGTGTCGCTGGAAACTTCATATCTTCCACCACAGTTTCTCAGTAAATAAAACACAACATATTCAGACCCATGCAGAACTGATAGATGAATTAAAGAAAGGTAGATGGTTTAAAATCGCGCATACCGTTGAAAAACATAGCATGCATGTATTTTTTTAGCAAAAATGATAAATTATTTAAAATGCCCCAGTTAAAATTAAAAAAAACCATGAGATTATGGAGTTGGGCTGAATGCCTGCTACGGTTGGAAGAAAACTACGGCTGAGTGGCGTTGTTTTTGGCACTGAAAGGAATTAAGAACCCGTCGTGAAATTTGGGCTAAGACGGGCACCTTGACACAATATACTGACACTTCACCTTGACAGAGTATTTTAACCCTGCACCTTGACGCAGTATACTGACACTGCACATTGACAGAGTATACTGTCACTGCACCGTGGCACAGTATATTGACACTGCACCTTGGCACAGTATAGTAACAACGCGCCTAGGCACAGTATACTCACACCGAAACCTGACGCAGTATTTTGACTCCGCAACTAGGCACAGTATACCGACAAAGTCCCCAGGCACAGTACACAGACACGCAACCTCAATACAGAATACTGACACTGCGCAATGACACAGTACACTGACACCGCATCTAGGCACAGTATACTGACACCGCACCTAGACACAGTATACTGACACTGCCCATGGGCACATTATTCTAACACTGCACCTAGGTACAGTACACTTACAGGCCTCCTGGACAGAGAATACTGAAACCCCACCCCAACACAGAATACTGACACGCCTCCCCGACACAGAATACTGACACACCATCTGAACACAGAATACTGACACACCATCTGAACACAGAATACTGATACCGTGCTTTGACACAGTGAAGTGACACTCAATCTAGCCACAGAATACCGACACGGCACCTTTACACAGTGAACTGACACCACGCGTTGACACAGTATTTTGACACCGCATCTTGACACAGTATACTGACACCACGCGTTGACACAGTATTCTGACACCGCACCTTGAAACAGTATACTAACACGCCACCTTAACACAGAATACTGACACGCCACCTTAACACAGAATACTGACACACCATCTTAACACAGAATACTGACACTGCACCTTGACAGTGTATGCTGACACCGCTTTAAGGTAGAGTATAACGACACTGGATTTTAACACAATATACTGACACCGCACCTAGGCAAAGTACACTGACACCGCACCATGACACAGTATCATGCGGTATACTCTCACCGCAAAAAGACAATGTACACAGACACCACTCGATGACACAATATTCTGACACCGCACCTTGACACAGTATTCTGACACCGGATCTTGACACAGTATACTGACACCGCACCTTGGCACAGTATACTGACATTGAACCTTGACACGGTAATCTGGCAACGCACCTTGACACAGTATACTGACACGGCAGAGAAGCACAATACACTGCCGCAGCAAATACATAAATAACACAGGCATTTTAGCAAACTAAGTTTACCAGCACAGCATTTAGACACACCATGCAAACACATTACTCAATGCAATATGCTGTCATCTTAAAAAAACCTGTTATTTGTGTATGTCCCTAGGCGGCATATACCGTCTCAATTCTACATGTGTCAGCGTGTGATTTTCAAACAACGCTGTTCACCTAACGTAACTCTTAGAAACTGGATTCAACAATAAATCTCAGTTGGTATGTTTAACACAATAGTTTTAAATGCATGAGACAACAACGCTGTAAATGTGTAATTGTAAGCTATACATTTTACGCTGAAACTTTGCATTATACATCTGTGGTGCTCTCTGCAGAAGTTGACAAGCTCACCCGAAGCGATGTTTAACTCCAGCACCTACCAGAGTTATCTGCCTCTGACGGCGCCATCTTGCTTCCATCCGATTGTTTGTGTTGTCTTGAATTTGTCTGTGAAGGCAATGTAGACAGCGGTAATGTGAATAGAGCAAGTATTTATTTCTTAAAGGAGAGGTCCAACCCGTGTTCGTACTAAGATATGCTATATTACATAATATGTTTCGCTACAATTACACTGTGTAGATGCTTGGTTTAAATGTTTCCTATTCTAGGGCATAAAGAAAACAGGTAAAGTAGGTATGTATATTTGGCCTCACTGGTGTGAACTTGCAACGAAAGAACTGCTCTTGTTATCCGTCTCTTCTACCTGGTACATAAGCTACAAGAGGGGATTTAGGCCTCCTTTACTTGCCGTACTTTATTTCTTGTAGAGGCTACTACCAGAAGAAAAAAAAGAGAAAGCCTAGTGTAATTTCTGTACTATGGACAGTTCAGTTGTTGAACTACTCTTCTTTTAGCAAAGTAAACATAGATCAAGTAAAGCATATTAACATCTAGTCTTGTAGACAGGATAAATTGAGAACCTCTTACTGGCAGTATCAAATATCAGGAAGTCCACTGGCTTTTGTGTTGCTCATATACCGCTTCATAAATCCCTAAAACTTACCTGTACATTAAGATATTGCAATTAATCTGCAAAGAGCCACCACTGCAGAAGCGCTTTACCAACTGACAATTATGCCATAACAAAGTTTTTCGAGTTATTGATTTGTTTAAATGGTTCTACGCGAAATTATAAATTACTTACATGATGTCGATCAGTTGTGCAAGTTAGGGAAACCGGGCAGAAAAGCGAGGGAAAATCATCTCATTTTTCCCCCTGACGTCAAACGTTAAAGGAACCAGCGAGACTGCCATTTTTTTTAACATTCCTCATCACTTATTATTGAACACCAACTTTTCGATAAAATAAAACATTAGTCCACTTGGGCTTAAAAGGTTTAGCTTTTTATGAACTCAGTCGGAACCAAGCATAACTGTGATTTAAGTGCGAGGAGTGGCGCTTTCTAGCTGTCTTATTTTGAAGTGACTGCTGCCTTTGATATGTTTTTGAAAAATTGTTCTGCTTAAAATCAAAAATTTACTTTCTTAACACACTCAAAATTTATTAAAAAAAATTGCCAGACTGTTCTTTTTTTCATTTTATTTTCTGCCCTAACCTAAGTATTCTCGGAATAAAACAATCGAGTTCCTGTTTAAGCTAAAGAACAATGAACACCTGATGCTGAAAAAATGGGAGATGATCTGTGTTATGAGGAATGAAACCTGGCCAGGTGGGATGTTCTTTTTTTCTTTTTTATCTGAATTATTTTTCACTGATGGTTGGTCGATTATCTCGGGGCCCGACTTGGTTATCTCGAGCTACAATATATACATCCAATGGTAATGTAACATATATAAGTGTTTTAAGAAAAGCGCAAAGCAAAACGTAATCCGATTGGTTTATTATTACGCAGCCCGATATATTTTTCTGGAATTTTTTCTTTTTTTTCCATCTTCTTTTAAAAAAATCTCAAAGCCCATATTTATAACAGGAAATTTTGGGCCGGTCTATAAAAAAGAAAAAAAAGACACAAGCTACAAAAGTGGGAAAGAAAAAAAAAACGCACAGCTGAAAAAAATAAAACCGCCTCGTCTCTTTTACGGCTCTGTAAACAACAGCTCTGTTCGTTCCGCTCTACTTAATGCAAGCTGCTTAAGTGTGATGTTTTTATCAGATGAGATAACATTACCACAATCTTTGGTGTTAAATCTTGTACAAGCTAATATATAATAGGTTAAGTTTTATCTTTCTGAAAACGTACCTGGCTGTAATCCCCGACCTCAAGAGAATCAAACCCTCGATTCGTTGCAGAAAAAAATACTCACATATACACCTAATATCCACATGATATTCTATATTCTATTTATATTATCTATTCTGACGACTGACATGTCAGATGTTACGATAGATAGCTTACATGTGTATTCCCAGGTTACACGCATGTCATTTAGTATCTGTCCATATGTACAGCGTATACACATAGGGTAGGCTACCTGGAGTAATACAGGGATATGTGTAGGCCTACGCTACACGCATGTCATTTAGTATCTGTCCATATGTACAGTGTTTACACATAGAGTAGGCTACCTGGTGCAACACAGGGATATGTGTAGGCCTACGCTGCACTCTTGTCCTTTAGTATCTGTCCATATGTACAGCGTTTACACATAGAGTAGGCTACCTGGTGCAACACAGGGATATGTGTAGGCCTACGCTGCACTCTTGTCCTTTAGTATCTGTCCATATGTATGGCGTATACACATAGAATAGGCTATCTGGCGTAATGCAGGTTACCTATGTTTGTAACCATGGCCTTTCAGTGTTTGACTCGTTATGTGACAATTCATGGATAGTACATTTTATATATCCTCATGCAATTTCTAACGAACGGAATACATATAGAAGTGCACACAGCCAGGTCAAACTCGTCACTTCCTGTACCAGTATAAGGCGATGAAGCAACAAGTGAGGACTTAACTTTGTGTTGTGTAAAATTTAGATTACTCGAAACACAGGAAAAAAAGTGTAATGTTGCTTATATCATTTTTTAATCCCTGGTTAACACCATACTTGGAATTTATATGAATTTCAGGAGATGCGGAATAATAACTGCACCAATAGAACTTGTTAGTTGTGTATACCTGGTTTCGAAACTCATTTTCAGTTGACAGGCTAAATGAAATAAAATATCGTTATTTTTTTCTTTCTCCAATCCCATGAACTATGTACAATTCTAAGCTGATGGTTATATGAATAACAGAAGGAGTGTTCTTATATTAAGCGTAATTGACGGTTGTCATTGGCAGACGGGTTAAAATGTACCTGAGATCCAGGCCACGCCCACTCGGGGATAAACATGTATAATCACATAGTAGGGGGAAGGGGGGCATGAGAAATAATTGATACCCTGCGCAGCTGAATTGCTCCGCAAGAACAAATATGACGACTTCGGATGACGTCATGTTTTTTTAAACGACTTTTCATAGCTCACAATTTACATCGTATATAAGCAAGAAGGGTTTTCTATTTGATACATATTGCAAGGACAAAGCAATATGGGGATTAACAGCCTGGGTGTGAAAATACAATGCGGCTAGGAGTTAAATTTTAATGTGGCCCATTTCACACTGAAAGGTTTCAAACCTCATGCCGGGAAATAAAACAAAACTCGTGTTGTTGTAGCAAAAACTTTTTTTTAAATCTTACTAAGTTCAAAGCTATAATTTAGAACAATAATTTACACACTTGCAAATTTATACACGATGTGTCAATGATGTTTAGAATTGTGCAACTCCATATGGTTATCTGCCTTTTGATTGTGTCTATCTACAAATGGTTTATACACGTAAACACCCATCGAGAGGTCATTACCGGACTACAGTGCGATGACCTTATGGTTAGCAGCGCTTCCTTCCGCCATGTTTGGCGCTTAGCACTGAGGTTAGAGGACGAAAAAATAGCAGGTTGGCCCGCTGTGAAAATAATGTGGGGTGGGGTGTCATGTCTAATGTTTCGGCATGGTACTTTTGTTGCGGAAGTACCTCTGCTACATGTACTCGCCCTGCGACAGGAAGACATAATTCGTGTACCCACACCTATAGTTTTCTCGTCGCCATACATACATACATACGTACATACACACATACACACGTTCATTTATTTTTTCAATCGTCCATTCATTAGTGGACTTGATGAACAAGAAGTTTACTTGCTTATGTACTCTGCTATGTTTTGCTGTGGACAATTGTAAGCCGTTGTTGTTGGTTTCTTTGCCAATTCCCGCAGCTCAGGTTTCTATGACTCTGCAGACTTTCTATGGGTGCCGTCCTCTGCACTAGATCATAAATACAACATGCGTGACCTTCCCTTGGTGTTCTGCTCATGGGTTTGGAGTCCTGTTGTAAATAAGTTCATTCTCCACTATGACACGCAACACGCAAATGTAATTAGGCAACCTGACTATTAGTGGCTTGCGTACATATCGTTTTCTACCCATAATCCCGCTGTGTCTTCCACTGATGTTTCTGCGGCAACCGTGATTTCGTCATTTTCGAAGTAGTTACTCTCAGACACTGTGGGAAGATCGACTTCCTCATATGAAACACAGCCACCACCGGTTGACCTGTTACCACATCTCACGTTCTTCAGTGACGATTCGCATTCGTCTGTCTCTATTGCCTCGTTTTGACACGTCACAGATGAAACGTTGTTACATCTTTTTAGATCGTCTCCCGCAACAAAGAGATATATGCTATGAAAACTACTCTACATTCGGGTTTGCCCGGTTCCCTTCTAGCATAATGTCAACCAGCGTCGTATTAGTGAATGGTGCCTCCGTGCCTCTCACCAATTCGGTCGCTGTGAGTTCAAGTCCAGCTCGTAAGTGGGAAGGTCTGCCTGCAATCTGCGGATGGTCGTGGGTTTCCCTGTGCCCTGCCAAGTTTCCTCCCACCATAATGTTGACCGCCGTCGTATAAGTGAAATATTCTTAAGTATGGCGTACAACACCAATCAAATAAATAAATAAATAAATAAATAAATAAATAAATAAATAAATAAATAAATAAATAAATAAATAAATAAATACGTATTAGTGATATTTTCTGGATTACAGTATGGATTACAAATAAAATTAAAAAAGACCCATCAAATAGAGGCATAAACAGGGAATATTTCTTTTATGCGCCCAGTAAATACCTCATCATTACGTTGTCTGCAATCCACATAACTCTAATCAAATCCATGTAACAACGGATACTCATATTAACTAGCTTACCGGTAGATAACAACAACAACAATATCAAGGATGAGATATCCCCCGATTTCTGCCGCCATCGGTACGACTGGTACCAGCGTACCTGGAAACACACACAAGAACACGGCAGCATGATGGGTGGATTGATTGCATCTTAAAGCCACACTCAGTTTCCACTAATAAGACGGGTTAATCCTTGGCAAGCGTCCTATCCACTGCTAACTACCTATGGTTGTATAGAGGACAAACAAGACTGGAAACAACATATACCGCTTTTCATTGAAGACGTAAATAACACTTAGATTGTTCAATTCGAACTTTTTTCTTCTTCTTCTTCACGTTCTGATTCCTGATTCTTCTTTGTAGACATAATATTCCTCTTTTTAACAAAAATTGTCGCGTACTTTTTCCAAGCCATGGATGCCACGATTTACAATATGTGGGGTCTTTCGATTCCAGTTTAATTTCCGTATATAAACGTAAGATGAATTGCTCACATAAATTTCGTGAGCATTTTATTTATGCTGTTCTACTGACAGCTGAAATAGGGAGTGACACGAACCTAAAATAAAAAAAATATCTGGGTTACGTGATTTTTTTTCTCAGTCTGTCAGTCTTCTATTTTTTCCCTATAGTGGTATAGTCGTTCCATTTAGCAGTACCTGTTCGGCATGCGTTTGTAACCTTTAGTTCATGAGCTCGTAAGTGTGATGAATGATAACTGTATTCCACCATCAATATTGACCTATTACAGAAAACTCCATTCCTGAAACAAATGCATGGTGTTTATAAGCGAACATAATCTTTAAGTTATCAAACCGCTGGTTTCTACCACCAATTATACTTTTCGCCATTGTGTCAATAAAACATTGCTCAGTGTGACAACAGAAAAGTAAATAAGTGAATAAATATGTTTGTCAACCAGCTGAACATCTCTTCAACTAATCAGACAAGGAAGATCAATATAATATCAGCGGACAGCTAAAGGCATAATACTCCACCAGGTTTCTCCCACTACCTGTTTCTGGGAGCGAGACTGTTAATGGAGCAAATGACTTACACACATTTCTGATATTTGGTGTTGATTCTACAGTTCAACTGAGATTTATAACGGATATCGAAATTACAGGGAAAAGTAAGACATTTAAGTGAAGAACTAATTTCCTTTTCGATGATAATCCAGCGGCCATTTTCATAGTCAATGTTAACACAAGCACTGGAGAGCTGTTTTCGTTACATTCCGCCCATACCCACATCCCCAGCCTTACAGTTAAACGCAACGTAATGCATGTTGGGTTACATGTAATGGTTGAATTGTTTACTTTTGCGGCACAGCGGGATTTGGAGCCCGAACTCCACATACATTATTCGTCACTAAACCAAGCTAAAGAAAAATACATACTACATGTTTTCAGAATACATGTGAGCAATAGAAATCGTTTCCCGGTATATATGTGCGAATCAAAACTATGCCTTTTATTTCAGAACTGTTTAGAGTCTGTTAAACTGCGTTTACGTTTCTTCTATGGTCAGCTCAACTTATAGCCCAAACCATAAAACTATATATGCCCAGTGCAGTTTTCAGCAACCAGCCTTTGGTATAACTTACAATACAACTGTGTATATTAACTGCCGTTTTCAGCGACCAAGCTTTAGTATAACTTACAATACAACATTACATGCTCAGTGCAGTTTTCAGCGACCAGTCTTTATTATAACTTACAATACACCTATTTATTTTGGCTCAGTGCAGTTTTATCCAACAATAAAACGACACTTCTGTACATGTATATGGCTGCGGCTACAATTTACACACATCGTCTTGTTTTTTTTTGTTGTAAAACCTGTCAGCTTTGTAAAACCGTCACCAAACATCTTCCGAACACGTCAATACAGCTATATGCATGCAGGCAGACAATCACAACTACGGCCGGAGAGGAAGCTGTCATAAATTGTATTTGAACTCACAGCGATTGCATTGGTGAAAAACTCCTGGGTCATTGAGGCGCGCTAACCACTTTGGCGACGCAGGCTCGCTGAAGAAAATTCACGTTGGATTTATCCAACATGACCCGGCTGCAATAATGTTTCTTGAAATAAATATTCTTCATAAATGCATTTGATACAATTGAGGAATTTGTATATATTGTGTAACAGACAGAACATGGGTTCAAGTCTGAATGGCTTGAATGCCAATAAGTCTTTCGAAACACTGCCGTTTCATGACACTATCTATGGTTTTCTGTAACCAAGATCCAGGTGAGTAAATAACGCCTACACTTGCAGCCTGTATGAAAATCCCTTAGGTCTCTGATCCAGGAAGTAAGCTGCACTGACATCTCAGTGCGTTTTCGTGTCATTTAATTATTTGACACCGAGCAGGGCCGGAGGCATATCGACGACCATCCACGGATTGCTGGAAGACATTTCCGCGACTGGAACATCAGCTGGATTTGAACTCACAGCGACCGAATTGGTGAGAACTTCCTGGTTTATTTCACTGCCCTAGGGCGATAGCCGCTAATCCAGCGCGCTAAGCACTATCCCAGGGACACATTTCGTTTTCATTTGAGCAAAAAGGCAGGAGAAACAAAAGGAAATCATGATGAACATAGCTGTGATAATAACCGATGTTACAACTTCCAGTACCATGAACCACGTAGTGTCAGTCTTCTGGTGTGTCATAACGCAACCACATTAAGCTGATGACGAAGCTCGTGTGGTCGTTTACTGGAGACCAAATATCTACCACCAGAATGGCATGCCGGTCAGTACGTCACACAATGAAAAAGTTGGTCAGTACCTCGCCAAACGTCGTTGGTTTTCGTCCCGGATGTCAAGTCTCCTCCACTCATAAAACTAAGCGGCATGGTATAAATTGTAAATTCTAGAGTATTTGGAAAAATATCAATCAGACAATTAAGTAAACAAATAAGTAAAGGAATACTTCAATTTTAGTTATAAAGGGAACAGATAAAGTTATCTCTGGACAGACGAAAACATGGTGAACTTGCACTTTTGTCCAGCAAAAACCTTTAGGCAATGTATTATGAAACTGATATGTCTTAAAACAAGCCGAATTCATTTAAATGTACTTTTACATATCCATATTATATCTTTGATTTTTGTTCAATTGTCGTTCCGACTGTAAAATGTAAAATACAATTGAATTCTAAACAAATGTTGTACAGGACAGTTTTAAAATATGGAAGCTTTTACACAATATGAAACACAAAGCCAAGGATAAAACTGGTAACATGTTCAGCCAAAAATGACGGTATTATTATTACCATAATATTCTACAACCAGAAGCGAAAAAAATTCCATAGGTATACTTTAGAGTCATACATTGGAGACATCACTTTCTGCCTTCTCACTGTGACCCAAGTGACATTGGCGTTTTTCAAGATTTTTGCAGAAAATTTGCTCCTGGTGTCAGTCATATAAGAGTGAGCGTAGACAGCAGTGCATGTGCTGTGGGGAGTATGGCGTGTCAGCAGTTCAATGTGGTTGCGTTATGACACACCAGAAGACTGACACTACGTGGTTCATGGTACTGGAAGTTGTAACATAGGTTACTATTATAGCTATGTTCATCATGATTTCCTTTTGTTTCTCCTGCCTTGTTGCTCAAATGAAAACGAAGTGTGTCCCTGGGATAGTGCTTAGCGCGCTGGATTAGCGGCTATCGGCCTAAGGCAGTGAAATAAACCAGGAAGTTCTCACCAATGCGGCCGCTGTGAGTTCAAATCCAGCTGATGTTCCAGTCGCGGAAATGTCTTCCAGCAATCCGTGGATGGTCGTCGATATGCCTCCGGCCCTGCTCGGTATCAAATGATTAAATGACACGAAAATGCACTGAGATGTCAGTGCAGCTTACTTCCTGGATCAGAGACCTAAGGGATTTTCATACAGGCTACAAGTGTAGGCGTTATTTACTCATCTGGATCTTGGTTACAGAAAACCATAGATAGTGTCATGAAACGGCAGTGTTTCGAAAGACTTATTGGCATTCAAGCCATTCAGACTTGAACCCGTGTTCTGTCTGTTCGGATTGTGGCCACATGTATTCTCAATGAAACTTTGGAGCGTTTAAAAAAAAAACAACAACAAAAAGACAAACAAAAAAAAAACAACGGCTAATGAGACTATGGAGCTTCAATAGGCCTATGTTTTAATTAAAAACAAGAAGTTGTACCCCTTAATGACTGGAAACTTTTGATTACGTGTTAGATTTTGTGGAACACGAAAACCGGAGGTGTCAGTAAAGAATTTCTCCTTAACAAATGAAGATAGAGACGCAACACTGTAGTGACAAGTGGACACATTTTACGTAACCAGAGAGACATGATAAACAATATCACTTTTTTGCAATTTAAAAAAAAAAAAAAAAAAAAATCTCTTGCAGCTATGGGGACGTAAGTGGTAGGGGACGTGCCTGGTGAGGAATCCAGCTGGGAATGTGTACACTGACCCTATGTACGTCCCCCAGCACCTGCGTCGGGGTGGATGGGGATGGGTGGGAGGGGGTATGCAGGAGAGAGTGTATTTTGTAGAAAATCTATGTGGGAAAGCATGCACTAGGGAAGCAATATATCTATGCGGAGACATATATGAATGGCGTACGTCTCATTTTCCCTCAGCTCATTGATCTTAGATCATTGATCATAAGCTGTGGTTTCAAATCACATAACTGGCAAAGGATGTGGTTCACCACAAGCAATATTGCTCCCCCAAAAGTATACTATACCGACGTTGTATGTCAATGGCAAAGTGCGGCCTCTTATATGAGCCATACAATCCTACCTTTCTCACAGAAACGTCTTGTTCCATGAACATCAAGGTATCCTTCATGACACCGACACGTGTAGTTGCCCACTGTGTTAATGCACGTGGAGTGGTTACCACAGATACCAGGGTTGTCTGAGCATTCGTCAGCGTGTGAAGTATAAACATAACAAGGTGACAACTGCATAATACATTTGGAATTGTTACTGTATCTTCAGTTTTACTCTGTCAAAAGGCACATTATAGAGATTTTGCTCCGAAGTGTTCCCGTTACTGCCTATAGAAATATATGTATGCTATGTTTGCTATTTTTCAGTTGAACAAGCCACAAAAACTGTAAAATGTAGCTTTAGGCTGTATATTCAGTAACTTTTTTAACACCGACGGCTTACTTCGTTGTTTTGTTTTTTCTTTCAATCCTCTAAATACACATGGAGCTTGCCAATATATCCCCGTTCCCTAAATAGAACATTTCAGACTTGATTGTTTTTTTAAGCATCGGCTTTATTCTAAAATACGATGTTTTGGATTCAAGTTTAAAACGGTTAGCCCTTTTAAATCATCCGTTTGAATAATTAGTTTAGAATATCAGTTAAAAGGCTTTTTATGACGAAAAGACATTTCTTTGAACAAAACTGTCAAACTCACCAAAGCATTGACCAAAACGGGTTTTCTTGAATCCGAGGGAACATTGGCACAAAACTTGTTCACGGCTGTTTTCACTCGTACATGTGGTGTTATTAGGGCATTGATAATCACTACCAGTACATTGTTCTGTTATGTGAAAGGTGGTTGATAGGTAATCTTTCTAATAGTACACACATGCTCTGTGGCATGATAAACAGTTCAAATCTGTCCGAAAGATGATTATTTTGCACAGAATATGAGGGATATACAGGAAAGGAAGAATGAAATATGGCTATAATTGGAAAATATTGGGTTTCCAGCTACTAAAGCCCGAAAACAAGAACTATAACACGGTGTAACCTTTCCGTTTGTATATAATTAAGACGTGGCGTGTAAGGCCCTTTACATTCTTTGGTGATGTCACATCCTGCTAGAGGAATACATTTTCTCTCCCTTTCTAGCCATATCAGATTGATATTACTCTAAGACCGTTTGACAAGCGTCTCCGTCGTATAAGTAAAACACTCTTGCCCAAGGCATAAGGCAGAAATCTAATCAATTGAACAGGAGAAACGATCACTTAAGGTTTACCTGATGTAACATACTGTGGTTTTTATATTTGACATATTACAATCATATTTATTCTCCTCATCAAAGAGACAGATTGAAAACAGTCTTGTCCCGCTCAAACATCTTAATTTCTACCTGGGCCTATTTTCTCACATTTTCATCTGCAAATAAAAAACTTAATTAGCATATATGCGATATTTCTTTGTAACATATCTCCTCGGGGTAGTCATTATTAAAAAAAGTATTGTCTACTATAACAGGTTTATGCCAGTGGTTCTGGAAAAAAAATGTAAATAATTTCTACTTTGACGAGTCAATCCTATATGATTGCAAGCAATCAGCACCAGCTAAATTTGCCCCAACCAGATTGATTAAAATCTTACACGTGTGTTACCTAATCCCCAATGATCGTCAAGCGAAGAGATCTAGATTACACTTTTCTGGTCAGCCGTCATATTTTATACATACATATCTACCATATACATGTGCGTCTGGAGTTTCTAACTTCAGCGAGGGGGTTAGCGCGCTAGCTCAGCCTGATGGCCCAGGAGTCTCTCACCAATGCGGTCGCTGTGAGTTCAAATCCAACTCAGGCTGGCTTCCTTTCCGGCCGTACGTGGGAAGGTCTTCCAGCAACCCGCGGATGGTCGTGTGTTTACCCCGGGCTCTGCCCGGTTTCCACCCACCATAATGCTGGCCGACGTCGTATAGGTCAAATATTCTTGAGTGCGGCGTAAAACAACAATCAAATGAATAAATAAAATAAACCTAACCTCAGGCGTATACATTCTGGGAACAGAGAATAACCATTTACAAAGACCATTATAGAAACCCTAGAAGAGAAACTCGTGAATCGCCTTTCATGCATTTACACAGGAAGAAAAATCATATGCTTATTGATCAACATTTTTGTTCGCGTTGTTTAATTTACTTCATTGTTAAACAAAATCAATTATTACAAGAATTAGCAGATGCCAAGAAAAGGTAAAACTGAATGCACTGCAGTATGATCAAAGCGGTCTTACTTGCTATGTACTTGCTACTTACTTTCGCACCACTGTATTCGTGTTGGAAAAGTTGGGTTTATTTTCAACTCTTACAGTGCCCGGCAAACACAAGTCTCGTTGCAAGACACCTCATGTCCACAAATCAATGCCCCACACTTAACAGGGAAATTCCCATATAGACGAACATTACACAAACATAGCTTATACATATTTGGAACGACGATAACGGCCTATTTTTAAACAAGCTGCAAACAACATTAAAAGCGGGAAAAACTACAAATTCCACTTATAAGAAACGACACGACAAATGAGCATTGCCGTCACCAATTGTTATGTGATTTATGTGAACTGATATTGAGCACAATCGTAAATTCTTACACACAAGTATTTAAATTTCGTCGACACCTTGCGTCAAGTTAGACAATCAGTGTTGATCAATAGCAATTTATATTGGCAAGAAAAACTGAAATCCCACAAATACGTATTTCGATGAAACAGAGTAGGTTTTCTTTTAAATGTTCAGATTCGGCATTGAACACAGATTTTGAGATGGTATATGTTTTCTTTGACACGTTGACAATCTTGGCAACAGTTTTTATGTGTTAGGGACATACAAACATGAATGAAGTGGCTTCTCGCCTTCGTTTCTAGGCGCCGTTTACATATGCCTGCAAATGTATAAGAACCTATTAGCATGCGCAAATCGACGGTTTATATCACTTTCTTTAGAACCTTGACCGTACATTTCATAGCCCAGTGCACTAATATTTTCGTCCACATATGGTATTATTATTGTCTGTTTGGAACGGGCGGTGGCACAATTGTTTCGGTGCTTCTCGGGTGCTTTCTCGGATAGGCACAATGTGCAGGCTCAATTCTGATCATACCCATATTAACTGTATTAATCAGAAAATTGTTTTTCACTGAAATATTCACGTCTAAAATTCCCTGAGCTGTCAAGGCTTCGCTTTAGCTAATGTTTGCCATCATATGTAAAACAACAACAACATTCTAATGGGGTCGTCATAGTACGGTATATAAATATATTCCCCCTCCCCCCTTCCCCCGAAAGAAAAAAAAACGGAATCACTGTGGTGAACAGGTAGCACATTGAGAAGGGGTTTAACTCCTTATGGTTCATGATTTTTTTTATTTCTTTATTTATTTGATTGGTGTTTTACGATACTCAAGAATATTTCACTTATACAACGGCGACCAGCACTATAGTGAGAGGAAACTGGGCAGAGGGGGAAACCCATGACCATCCGCAGGTTGATGGCGGGCCTTCCCACTTATGGCGGCAGAGGAAGCCTGCAGGAGCTGGACTTTAACACACAGCAAATGTCAGTCACAGCTACAGACAGGCAGTTTCACTTCTTGAGGTGCATGGTTTTTTGCTCTAGGGCATGAGATGGGGAGATGTTCCAGAAAAGTGCAACGTACCGGTACTGGTACATGTAACAAATTCATTTCTTAAATAAAATTCCCCCTAAATATCTATACCAGGATAGATACATACACCTCATACACGCGGGACATACTATTTCTGTCTTTTTTTAGTATCTGAATATAAAAGCACATGTACCTGCTTCAAACAATGCTGTGACGACGACAGATAAGACAAGTAACTCTCTCCAGTGTTTTCATACGGCATGGGACAGCACTGTTCGTCATGAGAAGGCAGACGCTCATGACAATAATATACGTGTAAGTGTGGACGCGTCTACCCATCAACGCTTAATCTGAACACCGCATACAGAGGCTGTGTGTAATGACACATGGTAAAAGCTCTCTGACACATACGTGCAGCCAGCCCTTAACTTTCGTTTCGGAGAAAACTAGAAGCTGTACTGTGACAAATACAACAGGAAACCGGGTAACGTGTGATGTCCAGATTAGTTCAAACGACCATCCACAGGTTGCTGCAGACCTTCCCACATACGGCCAGGGAGGAAGCCGGCATAAACTGAACTTGAACTCACAGCAACGGTATTGATGACGGGTTTCTTGGTCATTACGCTGCGCTAGCGCACTAACCAACTGAGCCACGGAGGCCCCGATTTCTTATTAGAGGTGAGTTTATAGAGTTACCGAGCATGTCAGAACAAATTCTCACTGCCTGTTCAGATCTCTTATGATCCCTCTGCGTACACCTATCATATTATTTGAGGTGTTCTTTTTTTACATGTGTTTGCTCCTTTTAAAGACTTCCTGAAACACTATTCATCAAAGCTTAACCAAACTGGTGGTGTGTAGTCAAGCACTAAACTACCATGTAACCTTAAACAAACGATATCCAAATGATATGATATTCAAATAATATGGCCTACCTTCTCACCTGCATCGTTACTTGTAGGTGACTAAAATCTTTGTAAATCTTTATCACCAGAACCACAGTATGGATCAGTCTGAAAGGACCTGGTACATTAAGGCGGGGAATCGGCCCCTGTGCAAGAAACTGTGCACCTTAGGAAGCAAAATTGACTATAGCTGTGAGTGACATCTCTTGACACACTCGCCAGGCCACTTTTTCATTTTTGTTTTACTCTTCTTTTCCTGTCATGTGGCAAGCGCGCAACTCATAAAGGTCCATACAAGCACTGAAGCGATGTAAAGGTCATAACATGGAAAAATGGCAGTCTACTCCAAACACACTTAAATATCCTCTTTGAAGTTGACAGTGTAGGATGGGGAAATTACAGCACCAGGAGGTAACTTTCTGAAAACTTTTTGAGCGCTCAGTTATGCACCAATCAATCAAATCGATATATAACAAATTTATCTTCAATACTTATAGTTCCACAAACCTTAACATGTTAACCGTAGACGACCACCTGTGCTCTCAAGCAGGGTCCACATATGATTTCACTACACATGTAGATGCCTCAAGTTACTTATATCATATACCCTAATTATCCGTTTTAATTCACAAAAATACTTATTTAACGCAAGACCGCCCATATCTTTGCCCCTTGAAAGGTATGTTTTCAAAGAAAAAAAGACTTACCATAATTCGAACTCTTGAGGGACATACTCTCCAATGTGATTTCTTTAGTTCATTGTAATATATAGTATGCTTGTTAGACAATGATAGAAATACGGATTTTAAACCTAAAATGTAACAAAACTGATCATATTGTAAGAAAGAAAAACTGACATTTTTAATCAAGAGATCAGTTTTGGCGCGTTGTTACAAGGCAACCATCTACGTGATGACCTTATAACGTTTATGGGTACTTTCACCTACATAGCTTGTTCACTGTTTAATAAAGTGAAACCAATTCATAAATGGGCCGCATGGCTGCTTTTTTATGAACTATATCTAATGCCAAATGCCCGTAAGAATATACAAAAGTAAAACAGAAAATATTCAGTTTTCTTTATTGCTACTTTGGGCTAATAACGGTTACAGTCATATTGCTGTAACGCTTGTCAGTCACAACAGCGCCAAAATATGCTTTAACTAACTCAACTAAACTCCATGAAGCAAATAGCAGGTTTACAGCTTTCTGTCTCAACATGTCACCAGCAGTGGAACAACGTCTGTTAAATTGTTAATATTTTGAAAGAGATCGCCTTCTCAGGCAGAGTTAAATTTGGTCCATGGGACAGGGTATTCTGTCTTACATGTGACCATTTTACCTACGATCGCAGCGTCATCGTTGTTTTGTTTTACTCTTTATGCCTTAGTATTTAATACTGGTTTTCTGCATAATGGTTACATTGGGTCATTTGCTTACCGTCACAATGCAGTCTGTGTACTTAATATATAAAATTTATATTATGTGAGCCTATTGAATAAATGATTGGGGCTTAGCGGTAAACTTACTGCCATGATGTTGAGATGGTCTTATTGATGGTGACTTTATTTATTCTAATGATAGTGGCTAAGACTAGAACGTGTGAAATGTACACACGTACAATAATTTCCCATTTCTTAAAATCCATGAGCGCATTTTTGATAAATCATGTTGACAATTGTAAACATATTAGCAGTTTTTTTTTTTTAGTTTTTTTTTCAAACATCAAAAACTTTACATTCTTTGTCAGTAATTCACTTTATGTTTAATTTGAGTATGAGTAATTTTAAGGAATTTCACTTCCTATATCAGTTGTAATGGTACATTTTTATCCCTCCCATTTAACAAAGTACGGTTTCATTTTCTTCTGATGATCAACTTTTACATGTTCCTCCATCAAAC
This sequence comes from Liolophura sinensis, assembly GCF_032854445.1. Classification (NCBI taxonomy): domain Eukaryota; kingdom Metazoa; phylum Mollusca; class Polyplacophora; order Chitonida; family Chitonidae; genus Liolophura; species Liolophura sinensis. Next base: position 8,450,678 of record NC_088296.1, on the reverse strand, counting down.
CAGGATAGAAAGTCAGCGTCAGTTCGTATGACACTTATGAACTGGTCTTAGCGTTTGGCCATGTTTGGCCGTAGAACTACCTGTATTGTTAACATCTGCCAAGCACTTCTCCTCAATCACCAATGCTTGCAGCAATGACACGATGATAACTGTCAAATGCTCACTCATATAAAAGGTAAAGTGCGCCCTCGTGTAAATTTCCCTCAGCTAGGGTTTTATTCACACTGTTCACGTAACTGCATAAACAGCAGCAAATTACACGCCTCTTAACATCACGGCTTAAGCAGAATTAGGTTAAGAAGATATACAATCATGTTCATTGCAATGTATTAGACCTCGCTGGTCTGGAATTACTAAAAATGCTGTGTTGTTATCATGTTGCATGTCATTAATGCACGAGATGAAACACAGCCCCTTCATTTTAAGATCCTGTCCCGAAAGGGTTTCACGCCATTATTTTATAACCCTTAACTCATACGAACCCGAGGTTTGTTGTACAAAATATAGGTCAACGGGTGCCAGCCGTTCAACTACGTAATATGAGGGGAAGGTGAGCTATGTATGTATGTGAAGACGGAGGCTCAGCTTGAAAGCTGTCTTATGAGTTAAAAAAAAAACATGATTCCCAACATACAAGTTAATAAGTGATAACCCTTTATTTCTGTTTACGTTTTACTTTGTGTTTAAAGAATGCCCGAGTGAAGAGGATAGGCGGAAATAATGCCTCCTTGGGCGACGTACAGCGACCTTCTATGAACGAGAAGACAAGATATCCCATTGGTAGATGCACTAAATGTTGGGAACAGCCGCTCAAACCTAAAGTCCTCATTAAACACAAGAACATCACTAGACAATGGACCAGATACATAAATCCTGTTGTCCTCGTCAATGGCTATTCTGTTACACTTGTTAAGTTTTTCTCCAAATTGTTTGGGAACAGATACTTTCATAGTTGACAAAAACTCTCCATCTTCCTCAAACACAAAAAGATCATTTTTAAACGAATCTGCGACGATAAACTGGCCACGGGAATTCTGGACGATGCACTCAGGTTTCTTCAACACACTATTCCAAATCTGGTCTCCAGTTTTCTTTTCGAGATTTCTCTTGCTGATGACATCGGGGTTTGAAAACGCCACATACACCAATCCATCTCCACGACCCTCCTGAACCCACAGAATGGGAGATTTTACTGGCAAAAGAACCTCGTGAAACTCACCATTCTCTGGCTCCCATTTTAGAAGGTAATATTTTGATGTTATTGATTGTTCATCGACACATATCAACAAACAGTCCTTGAACTTTGCCAGTGACAAAAATTCCTTGCCTTGGGCATGGATGGTTTGAAAGTGTTTGTTCTCAATCATCCCCGCTAAATTCAGTTTAAATAACGAATGTTTTGTGGTGACAAAAACACCATTCTTCCCCAAAGAAACCATTCCAGTGACTCTTTCTTTAAGTTGCATCTTGAATGTTACAGCTCCACCTTTCTCAGCGCTTGCATGTGTTATTGGCTGCATCAGGTGAGACATTGGGTCCTGTGTATCAGTGGGAGCGATATAACAGGCGGCCGTGGTTTGGTCAGGTGACATTTCATGGGATTCCTGAATGCCGGACCTTCCTAGGCATTTCTTCTTACAAAATGTCTCTGCTGGTAAGCACGACCACGCTGTGATGAGCAACAGAATCAGGATTCCCGGTATTCCAGTTATCAGCGACACTGTCCAGTGATAGCCTGTAATTATATAGCATATATAACATATGAACAGGTGCATGCATATGCTGAACAGTGTATATGTGTGTATGTTTATGCAAAGACATTTGATGGCGTCAGATTAAATTGGTTTGAATATAATTAAAGATGTACACCACGGAGAGTAAAACCAGAGAAGCGACGACAGTGTGACTGCTGCCAAACGTTCACAAGTAGCTGGTGAAACACGGTCTCTTGTCAGTTTACCTCAAGCAGGGTTTTGTTCCAACTGTTCATGTAAATGCATAAGTCGTAGAATTTCATACGTCATGGTTCAAGCAGAACTGAGCCCGCAATCCAGTGCTGTTAATTGCAATTGATTAGATCTCACTAGCATTACTCAACATGCTCTGCTGTAAACGCCCAATAGGTCTACCTATGCGCCACATTGTTATTATTCCATGCGATTTTCTCTTCAGTCCCAGTAACGAAAATGTATGAGTCACCAACCATGCTGAGTTTGAAAATTTAGTAGTTTTTGTATTACAGCTAATATGACAAGGTTACATGAAGATTACGCAAACAGTTCAACTTTTACTCTGAAAATGGCCATGACCACAGTTTATTATGCGCATTCACAATGTTTATCGGCGACCTTTAATAAATCTTCGAATTCTATGGATAAAAGTATGATCAGTACAGTCCGAGTTACTGTGATCTACAAATATACTAAGGCACTTGCGGAGTTATCATCCATATGTCAATACGCTTTAGATTGGCCGAACGGGCTCAATACACATACTCAGGGTTGTATTTGTTCTGTATTCCTACGAAGTCAGTTACGCACATGCCGGCCGATAGCAGCGCCTGTCGACAATGGCAAGGTCGAGAGAGTCATTAACTCTCCTTGCCTTCAGTTCCGAAAGATTTCTAATGATTCGACAACTAATAATAACATGTGGAAAAACCTCATTTAACATCGTTTTGAGGCAACTAAAATGCGCACACTAAAATATCACAGTCGTGTGATACATGTGCTTACTGTTAACTGTAGTGCCCTCCGACTTGCCCATGGATTTAACAGCACAGATCACTCCGGCGAAGATTAGTCCCATGGCGAATACGATCACCAATGAGAACAGGACTAAGGGGAAAGAAGACTCTGGAAAAAAAAAAATTGTCCTGTTCCACTTTTTCCATTAGTAATACAAGTACAAATAGCTTCATAGGTCTGAAATAGTCTTGAGTAAGGTGTAAAATCGATCAGTAAAATACATGATTTAGTGATTAAACAGTACAGCCGAATCCTAACCATCATTCCTATGCCCACTGTGGTCGGATGTCTCCAGTTTTGATTTTTACTTTCTCTGCTGTATTTTTATAATTTATACACTGATTCGTAGTGGAATACTCTGATAATATGTTATACATGTTAAAGCTTGCATGATCTAGGATGAATGTATACATAGACCCAGGACCTACATCGCATGTGTTCACATGTATATGTGATTGCTCTCTTCGTGGTTGCAAACTTATATAAACACGTTTTGTGAATATCAAATTTATAAATGATAGGATCGACAATTGTAGTATTTTGAGTACAATGCTCGTGGTTAAAAGGAAAAACATTAGCATGCTGATCTGTATGCATTTCAGTGGTTTAACTTTTATAAGTTGCAGGCCTTGTCTGAAGTACAGATATTACTTATTGCATATACATTTTTTTTTATATAGGTTTTTATAGCGCCCTATATTTGTATATAAACACACATATCGCACACACCAACGTCAAATATTCCTGCGCAATTTTGTATCCAACCTAAAACAACAATTTGTCGACACATACTTCTGCCATAAATGGATGTGTTGGGCTTGATATTCAAGAATTAGTGATGCAATTTATATTGTGTATAAAACTTCGCACACTTGAGACGCTCGGTACAGACTTAAACCCCTGTCCTTGAGAGAAAGGTGTATACGGGTGGCGGAGCAAAACAGTATGGGTGCCAAACACTAAGCTACTAAAACTGGAAATTATTGTGAAATTCGTGTGCAATTAAACATGCTGCAGGCCAACACAGAGTTTATAAAAGGCATGACGGTTTACAGGAAATCGGTCCATATTCAGCGATAAAACAGTTGGGTATTATGGGTCGACGGTACGCCGGTTGACCACGAACGATGACTGGAGGATCAAGACACGGTACGTGTATGAAAGTACACGAGGGCGTATCGTACGCTGACCATGAGCTGAGTGTCATTGTATCATCGGACTACAGTAGGTGTAAGATTGATTGTTAAGATCCGGCGGTACCGTGAATGCCTGAACCCAAATGTTGATGAAATGGAAACGAGCTAGTCGACAACAAATGAATTGACACATTAATACATAGACAGTAGTCTGTCAAAAGGCGTAAGTATTCCAACTCTGATCGCAATCAACGTATACTGTGTTTTATCCGTTGTGTCCTCGGCATATTTCCAGGAGGGTAAAACGCATTCCTAGCCAGTGTTCTTAGTCCTGTATTGAGCAGAAGTGCACACATCACCGAGATGAGCCAGTACACTGAAACCAGGACTGTTGTATCTGGGGAAACACATATCAGTAAGGTTGTTTAATAGCGTACCGGTGGTGTTTTTTTTTAGAGTAAATAAATCATTCTACAACAACTTACAAATACACACACAGTCTCAATGATTATCTTCTACACAAATTCAACGTCATGCCTGGTGTTTTTGTCTTCCTCTTCGCCAGTTGTATTACTCCTGCAAACCTGATCACGTTTGTATGAGGAAAAACACACACACACAACAAAATATTACTGGAAAAAAATGCGTTAGGTACACTAAAAATTCCGTGGGTCTTGGACTTACTTTTGGCATTGTTCTCGTTGGTAGCAGCTGTGTCTTTTGTGACCTTCAGCATCACGGTAGATTTCACCCAGCTAGGGCTCTCGCTGTCCACTTCAACCTCACACGAGTAGTTGCCGGAATCCCTTGACCGCGGCCTGAGCAAAACCAGCGCCCCTCGGTCTCCTCTTACAACCCGGCCTTCAAACTCACCGTAAGATGACAGACGGTTGTGAATATCATACTGCATGATAAGTCTCCTTTCACCGAATGTCTCGTGATACCACGTGATCTGTGGTGTCTCGTACGTCTCCATGAGGAAGACGCATGGCAGGATGACGAGCCTGGCAGAATCCCTAGCAGTGATTGGTTCCACAACGTGCTGAACAGACACTTCTTCTGAAACTGAAAGACGCGGAATGTGAAAAGGTTGTTAAATGACACAAAGGCACCAGTCCAACACTAAAGCTCTCATCCCATGGGGGTATGTTATATTTATTTCATTTCTCTGATTCTGCATTAAAGCAATTTTTAAAGGTTTCCTCCTAGAAAACGCGGAGCATGTTTGTGAAGTAAACACGGAACCTGACTAGTGCCGCCAAGGAAAAACAAAACATTCATAGCATCTACATGAATGTGTGAACTGAAAATACCTGTGCGTGAGATAACGAAGATGTATGTTTGCCTTATCTCTCTTTTACTGAAGATTACAAAGTTCGTTGTCAGAGAGACTTTTCTGCTCTCGCCATCAGGTGGGAGCAATACAGATATATAGCAACAAAGTATAACACTAAAAACTGTGTTGGCGAGAAAAGAATATATCTCAAGGCGCATCTGGTTTTACATGATAACTCTCACGGCCGCACCATTCGAGCCGGTGTTTGTGGATAGCCCAGGCACTAAAACTACATGATTATGCTGAACTGCCGTCCGATTCGTTACCAGTATACTACAAATGCACGCATGGTAACTTTTAATCCCTCGCCATTGACAAGTCTCTGAACTAACTGACGGGTCATACCAAAGAGTTTACAAATGTCACGTTTTGCTGTCTCGCTCGCGTTCAGCTCTGAGACCTTAGAGCAAGGAAAGGGGGCTGGTCGGCCTGGTTCCAATATATTGTGTTATGTCTGATGTCTTAAGCATGATATCTCAGTGGCGGCATGTACTCAAGAAGACACTCAGGCCGTACGTGGGAAGGTTTGACAGTAACCTGCGGATGGTCGTAAGTTTCCCACGGTCTATGTCCGGTTTTCTCCCACCATAATGCAGACCGCCGTCGTATAAGTCAAACATTCTCGAGTGCGGCGTAAAACACCAATCAAATAAATAAATCAAAGAAATCAAGAAGACAGAGTATATGTGCACACAGCTATTGACTCCACGACATAAAGTACGACATAAAACCCGAAGCGTACATGCAGCATGACAGTAAATAAACGTGCATACATGTATATCTAGGTCACAAGCAGAGGCGCTCTTACGTTAGTCGAAGCAACACACTGTACTGTGGGCTGTGTTGGTAAATGTTCAGCCTCTGCTGCGTCAGGACAGGAAATTTGCCTATTTTTTTTACTGTAATTTACCTGAAGATTATGATATAGTATAATGTTGTACTTCAATGGTAATCAAAAGGAAAAGCTCACATTGAAAGACACCAGCAAAGACCACAGCCATCCACTGGTAACGCAATGGTTTGGACTCACACCACTCCATGTTTGGTTATACAAAACACACATGGAAAAAATAGTTGACCCAATGACAGCAGACAACACATATAGTGCAATCTTATATGTGTAAACATGAGATGATAACTTTCCTGTAGTATACAAAAATTCAGGTCATTTTTAACCACACAGTAATCAGAGATCGCGCCCTGTTTTTTTTTTGTGTCCTACATACATTCCGTTCTTATGTAACACCTTGACAAAACCTGTCGGACACCTGGAGTGTTTCCTTGCGTGATGGCTTGCAATAAAACGGGTGTAAAACCAGGCAGATAGGTCACCTGATATAAAGACGTGAGCAGGGGCCTGTAGCTCAGTTTAGCATAACGGTAGTTTGCCAATTAGTTCGAAGTTCAACAGCGGCTTTAGGTCAGGCGAACTGTGGACCCTTTCCCCAACTCATGAACTTAAACCTCGTCTTTCACCGAACTGTGTTTGGATAAGGCATTACAAGAGGTCTAATAAAGATGTATAGGGTGACTAAGTCTCCAATAGCCCCCGTTTCCAGTTTTCGCCAACTGTCATAACGGAATTCCACGAGATGTCCAAAAACCCTGAGCAGTCACGTAAGCTGTGTCCTGCACATGTATACGTACAGTACTCGAGAAGCAAATATATACATATATGAAGATAGTATATGCCTTATGTCCAAGCACCATTACTGAACTCGAAGACAGCAAATGAATAACGTTCAAACAAGTTACTGTATTTTATATCTTTTGATACAGGGACTCAATGGCTCAGTTATTTTAAAATATTATTCCCTCAGAACAGCCACACCAATGCCTTTCCCTGTGTCTACATGTTTTTTTTTTTCTTGAAAGTGGTAAGTGTGCCTGAAGTAGACCTCCCAGCTGTCCTTGGTATTGTGGCTGAAGGGAGAGAATCCAAGTTGGCTTTGGCACAAGCCGGTGAATTAGTCGAGTGGGCTGAAAACACATTTGTGTCCATCCCTGCTCTGGCGAAACCAGTTTTAACCCATCTTGAAACATTTGGTAACAGGCGGTGTGCCTCCTGATAGCTGATAAACAAATACTTACAGTCTTTCCTCAAATACTCTGTTTTGAGGACATTTTGTCTTAACACTGAGCAAACAGTTTAATATTTCCGAAATGAGTCCTCAACTTAGAGGTTTTCAGCAAATCTCGAATAACAAAATACTGCTAGACTCTTTCCAGATAAAAGTTTGTAAGTTTATAAAATAGATACTCTAGGCTCGCTGCCCACTAACGAAAGCAACACCTATGAAAGGAACCCGTATATCTCGACATGACTGAGACATCGTTCTTCAAATAGGTTCCCTTTGCTTGCATGTCCGCTTAGAACAAGTTCACGACTTGGCGGCAGGGTGTATTCCCCAGATTAGGGGTGGTTGATTGACCGTACACAAAACTACCCTGCTGTTCCATAGTTTTGTTGATATACTTGCGTTACGCAACAAAAAACTATTCTCTTTTAAAGCTATATTGTTCCCATTTGGCTACTCTGTATGCTTGTATCAAGCCTTTCCCTAGGTATTATTTCTTTTTTTTGTTTTTTGTTTTTTTGCAGCGAGCTACAGCCCAGACCATTTCACCGAATTTTGAAACAATCCCTCAGTGAACGTATCTGGATAGAAATGTTTCTCTTTGACATCTTCGTTTTCACTACACGGCCCTTGATTTCCCAAGGCAGTTGTGCGCTTATATATAGCTATGCTGTCTCGTATTTGTACAATGGTGTACAATGATAATTACAACAACAAACGACATGAACTACAGCCGAAACGGCTTTGCAGTTTTCGTTTTTCAAATGTAAATAGTTAAAGCAGTTTATGATCTGGTCGGATCAGACTGGCAGATATTTGTCATAAAGTAACTCAGGTGGTTTAGATTTAAACTTCAACAGTTAAGAACTATGTGTTTTGTGCAGACTTCCGTTTGTCTCTTCAGTTGAAACAAAAGCTTGATGGAATCGGTCGCGGACCTATCCGCACTTTCTGAGCATGAACTATGGAGTGAGTGAGTGAATCTATTCCATCCAGTACCACATAAAAACCAAGAATGGCAGCACCAAGAATGCCCATGTGGAACTTAAAGTATCTTTGTCATGAAGAAAGTCACTTGTCAAAGGTCGATTGTTCACCTTGGGCAATTCGGTTTCCTTTTTTCAATATTCAATCGACATACCATGGGTGCAAATACTTATCTATAGACTCAAACAGTAATCAGATAAATACATCGTTTCAGTTACTTGAGGCGAAATGTATTTCATTAATCACGAAATCACGTCTCAAAGAACATTTTCATTCTGATCATCAACGGCAAAAACGATTTTGGTATATCAGGCGTAACGTGTTACATGCACCGTATATCAATCATCAGCCGTTTAAGGAACATCCGTTAAGAACCATTCCTCTATCAATTTAAAAAAAAAAGACCTAGCCAAAAAAAAAGACCACTCCGGTGCCAGGTGTGTATAAAATATTCGTATACAGATCGTTAGCTGTTACATGATTGGGACTACAATTTTAGTACTTGAGGTTATGTGTGCCCTTTTGCCAATGATCAGAGGTTCGTTCTGGTTTGAAGGCTCTGTGTAATGAACTAGGACAGTGTATAGAGTAAGAAATTAGGACAGATTCATGCAAAGAGTAGATTTCCCACCATTTTTGCATGATACCAGAAAGACACAAGGAAAGTGATATGCGCAAAAATTAAGCTAGTTGTATATAAGTTGTAACACAAATGTACCTGAGATGGCATTTGATTTCAGCTGTTCATATTTGCAATTTTATTGCATGCGATGCTTATTATGGACAACGACCTTGTTGGCTCCTGTGGTTAACGCGCTGACTAGCTGCGACCATCAAGACTATGACAAGTGTTCGAATCCAACTCCCGCTGTCTAAGATTTAAGTGAAGTGGTTTGTCAGATATCTGGCAAAAGTGGTTGGTCCATTCCGGACGTCACAATTTTTTCAACCCATGAACCTGACCGCCATCAAAAAAAGTGAAAAATTCTTGAGCACGACGCTCACCATCAATAATTCTATCATACACAGACATTCATAACCAGAGCTAGATTCTAGGATCGGCCCCGATAACACAGTTGGTAGAGCGGCCATTTCAGGAGCGGTGGATCCAGGGTCAATATTGGGTCGAGTCACACCTAAGACCTTAAAGAGCAGTTGTAACTTCCTGGCTTGTTGTTCAGCATTAAGGGATAGTGCAACGACTGACTGACCTGTATCAGTTTAATGGCCCGTATTAGTAAAACACCAAACAAAGCAAATCAATAAATACAATACTTACACCAAGGCCACAAAAACACAGTATTATAAAAAAATAACTGTTTTTCACTTATTTGGATGCTGCTATGAGTTTTTTTTTATTTAAGGTATGCTGGACTCGATCTCCGGACCTCACGCGTGTGGGACTGACGGATGGCAGTGAGAACATTGTTTCGGGCAAAACCTCATCAAGGGTCCTACACAGCGATAAAGCTGGGTTTCAGCAAGTTAAAGCGACGCTTCTAAAGTTTGCTTGCCATATAAAAGTTAATACAAGTGCTCATTAGCTGACGTGGAGAAATAATAATACAAGTGGTTAATAAATTTGAGATTAATAACGTATTAAGTAATGAACTGATTTAGATTGTATATATAAATTCAATAACTGATGTTTGAGACGTGCAAAAAACACATTCCGGACTTTTCTGGACTTTCTTAAACGCTGGTTCATTTTAATTTTCCAAACAAATTAGAAAGAATTGACAGATCCACGGATGTATGTAAGTGGCTATATTTATCGTAAACACCCTTCAGTGTACACTGTCGTGTAGACATGCTATTTTACTATCAAGATCATTACGCGCTGCGGTCGCTGTGAGTTTAAGTCCAGCTCATGCTGGCTTCCTCTCCGGCCGTAAGTGGGAAGGTCTGCCTGCAACCTGCGGATGGTCGTGGGTTTCCGCAGGGCTCTGCCCGGTTTCCTCCCACCATAATGCTGGCCGCCAACGTAGGCCTATAAGTGAAATTTTGTTGACCACGGCGTAAAACACCAATCAAATAAATAAATAAATAAATAAATCATTACGCGCAATAATCTCCATACAGTTTAGCCTCAAACCAGAGATCGACGCACCCTGGTCACAAACAGCCACAGACCAGCCTGTTCGTAATCATGTAACGTTCATTAGCCCCTACAATTGTCAGTCCCCTATTCCTATCTTAAAATGATTATCGCCCGTGGGAAATTAGGTCATTATGAAGTCTGTTATTATTACTACAATGGCAGAGCACACAGTAATACGGTCTGGTAAACACGACTCGAAAACCGTCTGTATGCTATAGACAGTCTTTTGTCTGTCTCATAATGTTTTACTGTTGTTTTACATCGTACTGCGAATTTTACCACGTTCGTAACGGTCATGTTTAGGGTGGGTGGAAATCCGACTGCTCAGGTTAATCACTACACCTTGACAGCTATCTACATGTATGTATCAGAACTGGTTCTCCTACAGTTGTCCAACTTAGCCATGATATTTTACATGTGTTAAATGCAAGACAGGCTTTAAAGGGTAAATGCCCAAGGCACTTTGGAATACATTAAAGAAATAATAATTAAAGTGATTTAGGCACATAGAAAATATTTAGGCCAATATAAAATGGGAAATATAAAACACACATTCACTTTGGTCATTATATCATCTGAAGGTTAGTGAACACAAGGCGTAACGGTTACACTGTGATTTTTACTACATCCGTGGATACAGGATATTTTAATTTTACAGTATACCTCCTGAGTATGAAAATATCAGGCTGTTAATCTTGATCCCATGTAATGACAAGACGGCATATAGTAAAACATATCTGATTGTTTCAGTGACACAGTACACAGAATATTCTAAATATAAATGTCTCAAACGTTTACTCTGATCGTCATCACTTACAGTAGACACAAATCCCCTAAATATAAAAACCAGGGACATCTCTACAGATACTCGTTTTTTCTCCGCAGTACATGAAGGAGAAATAATAATATATTTGCTGCAAACTGCTCGGTTACAAGGGACGTGCAATTACATTATGTTAAGACGCATATGCACAGCACTCGCATTTCGGGTTCGGGTTCTTTAATTTATACATTACCGGAGAATATATATATATATATATATATATATATATATATATATATATATATATATATATATATATATATATATATATATATATATATATATATATACGGTCAGCATTTTGGTGGGAGGAATACTCACAACCATCCATCTAATGCTGAAAGACAAAGGAGGGGGAGCCAGCGTGAGTTAGAATGTGTAATTTTGTTGCTCTAACACGCTAACCACCAGCCTCATTGCGAATGTCCGATAAGCCCAATTCTAACATCAGTGAAATGTAGCATTATTCTGACAAGGTTAACTCACGGCACATATAAAAACACAACAAAGGTGTACATTCCTCTGATATACAAGTTAACAGTTTGGGGAGAAGAAATTAATTAACAGTGAACCAGATAAGGTCTAAAAACAATACAAACCGGTAGCCTTGATTTAAAACTCCACTTTTCATTAAAACATCAATGTAAAACATCTGATGAGCTGCTGTTTCTGCAAGTCAGTGACACAAAAGCCGTAAATAGTAGCCCAAATGGAATTTCCCCAAGGATGTGATAAAGAGTTTTTGGACAAACATTCCGATATAAGTGTATATAATACAGAAGAAAACTATTATGTTAAAAACATGAATAGTGTCTCCATACACACGAGATGACGTGAATGAAATCACAACGCTACTTTTTAACAGCCTGCGCAAGGGCGTAAAACATATACCAGCATTTTTACCGTTTATCAGGGTTATTTTTCTGTTCACTTAATCGTTAATAGATAAATTGTGACAGCCTAAAAAACACAAAACGGTGTCATAAACTTTATCCTGAATTAAAAAAACTGTATTGTGTTAAACACAAATCTTACGTGTTTTATATTTAGTTATAAATATATGTTTATAAATAGATAAGGGGCCTCCGTGGCTCAGTGGTTAGGCGCAAGCGCAGCGTAAAGACCCAGAAGCCTCTAAACAATGAGCTAGCGGTAAGTTCAAGCCCAGCTCTTGCTGGCATCCTTCCCTACGGTAAGTGGGAAGGTCTTGCAGTAACCTGCTGATATTCGTGGGTTTACCCCGGGCTCTGCCAGATTCCTCTCGCTTAATGCTGGCCGCCGTCGTATAAGTGACATATGCTTGAGTACGTCTTAAAACACGAATCAAATAAATAAATAAATAAATACAAATAGATAAATAAATAAATTTATCATTGTTAGGGCATCTCCATGAATTGTAAATATTTGAAACAATCAGATAATACAATTTTCTAAAACACTTTTACAAATATACCTAACTATATTTAATTGAGAAAAATATTGTTTAATTGTGTGAGCAATCATCAAATCAATAAATGTCATTGAATCCTATATGACAGTGGAAGAGTTGAACAAAGATGTCACCTAGGATATCGAGAAATACCAATACCATGAACAGTATCAGTTAAATATCAGAGGCAAAACTGAAGACACAAGAAGTGCAGTTCTACATCACTAATGCTCTGTTAAAACTTGGTAGCGTCCAACTTGCAAGTTAGGTACAAAAGTAACTAACAATGTGTCTGGTAATGTATGAAAACGATAATATACAGTAAATGAGTTTGCATCTCTATCCAGGAGATCGTAGTGTTCGTAAAGACCTGAAAATGCGAAAAAAATATGATATAATAACGTGATCCTGTATCTTATTAAACCCCAGACGTTGTTTCTTTTTAGGTCTCCTTGGATAATATTTTTATTCATTCATATAAAAACAGACTCTCCGTTGTAAGTAACGTTTTCCTCAAGGTAACTTAAGTGGTTGCCACCCCACTCAGCATGTATATAAGTGAACAGATGTACCGGAGACAACACAACGCCTGTGGAACAGTTTTACACGACACGTTTCTTGTCCTCAGATCAACCGACAAACATGGCGTCTCTAAGTCTTGTCACAGTTGCCGTCTGTTTGTTCGTCATTCCCGCACTCGGTGGCTGGTCTCCGTATTACTACAAGAATGGACCACACGGCTCAGGTAAGGTTTTACCGGTCTGGCATATCATAAGGTGAGGAATGTTAGACAATGATAATCATATTATTACAAAAATAATAACTGAATAACCGGTTAAAAGAATGGGATTATATGTATGCTTGGGGTACTACGTCGTACCTAACCATATTTCATTGCTATTGTCATTTGACGATGAAGAGTCATTACGTGTGTGTACATATACCGCGCCTTCTTGTGGCAGTGCGAGTCCATGGCGTCATTGTGCTGCCCCACTGAACCTTCATGCCGAAGACAGCATAACACGAAACCCCACCGAGTCGCATTATGCCAAACACCGGGCCAACCAGTCAGTTCCCTTGCTCTAACATTTAGGTGTTGAGCGCCAACCCAGGCAGCAGCAAATGCCATTTAAAGCCTTTGGTATGACCTGACCAGGGTTTAATCCCAGGTCTCCCGACTTTCACCCACAAAGCGGTCAGACGGATGGATGTGGCCCGCCTTTAGATAACGGACAGTAAAATAGAACGTTCATGTAAATTACCTGAGATACACGCTCATTCCCGATAAGCTTTAATAACCTTTTTTGCTTTATAATAACTTTGATCAAAAGTATGTACCGTTCGACAGATACTTTACGTGGGAATTATTTGCACATATGAGGTAAGCAATTGCTGCCAAAGTAAAATGAACGCACACAAATATAGACCAGCAACCTATCACCATGTTGAGACATTTATAACCTGAAATAGCCACAGTTAATTACAACTGCTTCATAGAAGTGAGGTGATAACATCCATCACCATGATTTAGCCTACAGAGCTTTGAGTAGTTAATGTCAGTGCAGCAAACCTTCTAAAGCTCTTCCACAAACGAACTTTTCATTTGTTTTTTTAACTTAATCTACAGACTGGCATTTTTAAGACCATGAAAATGTAACATGATGGCGAATAGCATAATAGTAATAAGTATTGGTCTCTCATAGCCACTCATGTACATAGTTCAACATCAGTATTGAAAATTGTCATACTTCTCTTTTCTCACAGTTTCTAACAAACTGTGTCTGCTTCCAATCAGATTACCCCGCTCATCAAGGCGCTGGTGGTGACGGAGGTGGTGTAGGTGCTGGCACAGGTAAGGTTTATTTGACTGGCATATTAAAAACCACGAAGAATGTAATATCAATACAAATGACAATTCTAAAGATAAATATAGCAGCAAAAGGAGCGAATTCGGTGTTTAAGCCGGTATTGCTGACCTGTGTGGTGTTACTTCAAGTTACCTTAAAGTATTCGATCAATAGATACATAACTAACCTAATTACAAAGTCTACATTTTTTGTAATCAGTAGTGTATTGTAACACAGCATAGCAAGTATATGTAGATGTGTCAAGCGAGGTGAATAGATCTTCGGACAATATTTAAAGGCGTGCATATCCCCTCTTTTGAACACAGCTCAACGATATCAGCACACTTAGAGTACATGTATATACACTTAGTGATTTTCATCTTTACAGTTTTCACGGTTTTCTCCTACGAGATCTTCAAACATGGTGGAAATTGCACATTTTCATATTGTACATATTGAATAAATATTGAATAATAAAGGAACCGTTTAATTTTCTCCACGCTCGCATGACTAATTCCAGAGCTTGAACGTAAATTCCTATCAAGTACAAAGATAGAATAATACACACTCTTATCGAAAAAAGGTACCGAATGGAACCTTTTAGGTTGTTTTTTTTTTTGCGCTTGTGCGATCGGAAGAAAACTTTCATGTTTCAATACAGAATTTTTTCAGGGAATATTAAGTACATGCGTAGCCGTATAAATGTGATTTGGATATCGCTGAAAACTATTCTTAACTATTCTTACCGCCTTCGTCGGGGTTGTGAACTTTTTTTGACACCTATAGACAAAACCTCTCCGGCCGTATGTGAGAAGGTCTGTCAGCAAAGTGCGGATGGTCGTGGGTTTTCCGCGGGCTTTGTTGTGTTTCCTTCCACCATAATGCTGGCCGCCTTCGTATAAATGAAATATTTATAATAAGTACAGCTTCAAGTACGGCTTCACAAAAATCACATAAATCAAATAAATATAGACAAAAAAAGGGATACAATGTAAACGTATGCTTTATCTGAAACCGCACAAAGCCAATACAGCGCTCATAATTTCAACAGTCGTTTACCCTAAAAAAGATAAACTAGACTGAATTCCCAAGTCGTGCCGGGCGAGATCCGGGAGCAAAGATCGGTGATCATTCGGTGTTGAACATCTCTAATGCTCATAAAAAATCAATGTGTTAGTTTTCATACGTCTCTTTTTCTCACTGTTTCTAACAAACCGTGTCTGCTTCCTAATCAGGTTACCCCGCTCATCAAGGCGCTGGTGGTGACGGAAGTGGTGTAGTTGCTGGCACAGGTAAGGTTTATCTGACTGGAATATTAAAAACCACGAAGAATGTAACATTAAGACAAATGACAATTCTAAAGATAAATATAGCTGCTAAAGCAGCGATTTCGGTGTTTAGGCCGGTATTGCTGACCTATCTGGTGTTACTTCCGGTTACCTTAATGGTGTCCATGTATAGATACATACCCAACCTAATTAAAATGTCTACATTTTTTTGTAATCAGTAGTGTATTGTAACACAGCATAGCAAGTATATGTAGATGTGTCAAACGGGGTAAATAGATCTTTGGATAATATTTGAAGGCGTGCATGTCCCCTCTTTTTGAACATAGCTCAACGATATCAACACACTTAGAGTACATGCATTTACACTTAGTGATTTTCATCTTTACAGTTTTCACAGTTTTCTCTCACGAGATCTTCAAATATGGTGGAAACTGTACATTAATATATTGTACATATTGAATAAATATAAAAAAAAAACCGTTTAAGTTCTCCACACTCGCCTGACTGGATCCGGAACTTGCCCGTGAATTCCTATAGAGTACAAAGATGGAATATTACACACCCTTAAGGAAAAAGGTGCCGGATAAAACCTTTTAGGGTTTGTTTGCGCTCGTGCGCTAGGAGGAACCTTTTATGCTTCAATACGGAACTTTTCCAGAGAATATTAAGTACATGTGTAGCCATACACTTGTGTTTCGGATATCGCTGAAAAAGTATTCTTAAACTATTCTTATCGCCTTCGTGGTTGTTGTGAAATTTTGTTGACACTTATAGAAAAAAACCTCTCCGGCCGTACGTGAAAGGACTGTCAGCAAACTGCGGATGGCCGTGGGTTTTCCCTGGGTTTTGGTGTGTTTCCTTCCACCATAATGCTGGCCGCCTACATATAAATGTAATATGTATAATAAGTACAGCTTCAAGTACGGCTTCATGCCAATCACATAAATCAAACAAAATGTAGACAAAAATAAGGATACAATGTAAAAGTATGCTTTATCTGAAACCGCACAAAGCCAATACAGCGCTCATAATTTCAACACTCGTTTACCCTAAGGAAGATAAACTAGACTGAATTCCAAGTTGTGCCGAGAGGGTTCCGGGAGCGAAGATCGGTTGATCAACCAGTGTTGAACATCTCAAATGTTCATAGAAGATCAATGTGTTAGTTTTCATACGTCTCCTTTCTCACTGCTTTTAACAAACTGTGTCTGCTTCCTTATCAGGTTACCCCGATCATCAAGGCGCTGGTGGTGACGGAGGTGGTGTAGGTGCTGGCACAGGTAAGGTTTATCTAACTGGCATATTAAAAACCTCGAAGAATGTAATATCAATACAAATGACAGTTCTAAAGAGTGCTATAGCAGCGATTCCGGTGTTTAAGCCGGTATTGCTGACCCATTAGGTGTTACCGGTTACCTCAGTGGTGTCCATGTACAAATACATAACCAACCTAATTAGAAAGTCTACATTTTTCGTAATTATTAGTCTATAGTAACACACCATAGCAAGTATATGTAGATGTGTCAAACGAGGTAAATAGATCATCGGACAATATTTGAAAGCGTGCATGTCCCCTCTTTTTGAACACAGCTCAACGATATCAACACACTTAGAGTACATGCTTTTACACTTAGTGATTTTCATCTTTACAGTTTTTACCGTTTTCTCTCACGAGATAAGGTGAAAATTGCACATTTTCATTTTGTACATATCGAATGAATGAACAAATAATAAAGAAGTCTTTTAATTTCTAAATACTCGCCTAACTAATTCTGGAACTTGCACGTACATTCTTATATTCTACAAAGATAGAATAATACACACTCTTAACGAGAACGGCGCCGCATGGAACCTTTTATGGATTTTTTTGCGCTCGTGAGTTCGGTGGAACCTTTCATGTTTCAACACAGAACTTTTCCAGAAAATATCAAGTACATGTCAGTCATACACTTGCGTTTCGGATTTCTCTGAAAACTATTCTTAACTATTCTTACCGCCTTCGTGGGGGTTTTGAACTTGTATTGACACTTATAGACCAAACCTCTCCGGCCGTACTTGGGAAAGTCTGTCAGCAAAGTGCGGATGGGCCGTGGGTTTTCCCCGGCCTTTAGTGGGTTTCCTTCCACCATAATGCTGGCCGCCTTCGTATAAATGAAATATTTATAATAAGTACAGCTTCAAGTACGGCTTCACAAAAATCACATAAATCAAACAAATGTAGACAAAAATAAGGATACAATGTAAAAGTATGCTTTATCTGAAACCGCACAAAGCCAATACAGCGCTCATAATTTCAACACTCGTTTACCCTAAGGAAGATAAACTAGACTGAATTCCAAGTCGTGCCAAGAGGGTTCCGGAGCGAAGATCGGTTGATCATCCAGTGTTGAACATCTCAAATGTTCATAGAAAATCAATGTGTTAGTTTCCATACGTCTCTTTTCTCACTGTTTTTAACAAACTGTGTCTGTTTCCTAATCAGGTTACCCCTTTGTTCAAGGCGCTGGTGGTGACGGAGGTGGTGTAGGTGCTGGCACAGGTAAGGTTTATTTGACTGGCATATTAAAAACCACGAAGAATGTAACATTAAGACAAATGACAGTTCTAAAGATAAATATAGCTGCTAAGGAGCGAATTCGGTGTTTAAGCCGGTATTGCTGACCTGTGTGGTGTTACTTCAAGTTACCTTAAAGTATTTGATAAATAGATACATAACTAACCTAATTAGAAAGTCTACATTTTTCGTAATCATTAGTGTATTGTAACACAGCATAGCAAGTATATATGGATGTGTCAAACGAGGTAAATAGATCTTTGGACAATATTTGAAAGCGTGCATGTCCCCTCTTTTTTAACAAAGCTCAGCGATATCAGCACACTTAGAGTACATGTATTTACACTTAGTGATTTTCATCTTTACAGTTTTTACCGTTTTCTCTCACGAGATCTTTAAATATGGTGGAAATTGCACATTTTCATATTGTACATAGTGAATAAATGGATGAATAATAAAGGAAACGTTTAATTTCTCCACACTCGCACGACTAATTCCACAACTTGCACGTAAATTCCTAAAGAGTACAAAGATAGAATAATACACACTTTTTACGAAAAAGGTGCCGGATGGAACCTTTTAGGGTTTTTTGCGCTCGTGCGTTAGGGGGAACGTTTCATGTTTCAAAACAGAACTTTTCCTGAGAATATTAAATACATGAGTAGCCATATAAACGTGTTTCGGATATCGCTGATAACTATTCTTAACTATTCTTACCGCCTTCGAGGGGGTTGTGAACTTTTTTTTGACACTTATAGACAAAACCTCTCCGGCCGTACGTATGAAAGTCTATCAGCAAAGTGCGGATGGCCGTGGGTTTTCCCCGGCCTTTGGTGGGTTTCCTTCCACCATAATGCTGGCTGCCTTCGTATAAATGAAATATTTATAATAAGTACAGCTTCAAGTACGGCTTCACAAAAATCACATGTAGACAAAAATAAGGATACAATGTAAACGTATGCTTTATCTGAAACCGCACAAAGCCAATACAGCGCTCATAATTTCAACACTCGTTTACCCTAAGGATGATAAACTAGACTGAATTCCAAGTCGTGCCGAGAGGGTTCCGGGAGCGAAGATCGGTTGATCATCCAGTGTTGAACATCTCAAATGTTCATAGAAAATCAATGTGCTAGTTTTCATACGTCTCCTTTCTCACTGTTTTTAACAAACTGTGTCTGCTTCCTAATCAGGTTACCCCTTTATTCAAGGCGCTGGTGGTGACGGAGGTGGTGTAGGTGCTGGCACAGGTAAGGTTTATCTAACTGGCATATTAAAAACCACGAAGAATGTAATATCAATACAAATGACAGTTCTAAAGAGTGCTATAGCAGCGATTCCGGTGTTTAAGCCGGTATTGCTGACCCATTTGGTGTTACTTCCGGTTACCTCAGTGGTGTCCATGTACAGATACATAACCAACCTAATTAGAAAGTCTATATTTTTCGTAATTATTAGTGTATTGCAACACAGCATAGCAAGTATATGTAGATGTGTCAAATGAGGTAAATAGATCTTTGGACAATATTTGAAAGCGTGCATGTCCCCTCTTTTTGAACACAGCTCAACGATATCAACTCACTTAGAGTACATGTATTTACACTTAGTGATTTTCATCTTTACAGTTTTTACCGTTTTCTCTCACGAGATAAGGTGAAAATTGCACATTTTCATTTTGTACATATCGAATGAATGGACAAATAATAAAGAAGTCTTTTAATTTCTAAACACTCGCCTAACTAATTCTGGAACTTGCACGTGAATTCTTATATTCTACAAAGATAGAATAATACACACTCTTAACGAGAACGGCGCCGCATGGAACCTTTTATGGATTTTTTTGCGCTTGTGAGTTCGGTGGAACCTTTCATGTTTCAACACAGAACTTTTCAGAAAATATCAAGTACATGTGCAGTCATACACTTGTGTTTCGGATATCGCTGAAAACTATTCTTAACTATTCTTACCGCCTTCGTGGGGGTTTTGAACTTGTATTGACACTTATAGACCAAACCTCTCCGGCCGTACTTGGGAAAGTCTGTCAGCAAAGTGCGGATGGCCGTGGGTTTTCCCCGGCCTTTGGTGGGTTTCCTTCCACCATAATGCTGGCTGCCTTCGTATAAATGAAATATTTATAATAAGTACAGCTTCAAGTACGGCTTTACAAAAATCACATAAATCAAACAAAATGTAGACAAAAATAAGGATACAATGAAAACGTATGCTTTATCTGAAACCGCACAAAGCCAATACAGCGCTCATAATTTCAACACTCGTTTACCCTAAGGAAGATAAACTAGACAGAATTCCAAGTTCTGCCGAGAGGGTTCCGGGAGCGAAGATCGGTTGATCATCCAGTGTTGAACATCTCAAATGTTCATAGAAAATCAATGTGTTAGTTTTCATACGTCTCCTTTCTCATTGTTTTTAACAAACTGTGTCTGCTTCCTAATCAGGTTACCCCTTTGTTCAAGGCGCTGGTGGTGACGGAGGTGGTGTAGGTGCTGGCACAGGTAAGGTTTATTTGACTGGCATATTAAAAACCACGAAGAATGTAACATTAAGACAAATGACAGTTCTAAAGATAAATATAGCTGCTCAAGCAGTGAATTCTGTGTTTAAGCCGGTATTGCTGACCTGTGTGGTGTTACTTCAAGTTACCTTAAAGTATTTGATAAATAGATACATAACTAACCTAATTAGAAAGTCTAAATTTTTTGTAATCATTAGTGTATTGTAACACAGCATAGCAAGTATACATGGATGTGTCAAACGAGGTAAATAGATCATCGGACAATATTTGAAACGTGCATGTCCCCTCTTTTTTAACACAGCTCAACGATATCAGCACACTTAGAGTACATGTATTTTACACTTAGTGATTTTCATCTTTACAGTTTTCACGGTTTTCTCTCACGAGATCTTTAAATATGGTGGAAATTGCACATTTTTGTGGTTTGATCAAAATTTGCGACAAAAAAATTGCAGAGAAAAAATAACACCGGATTTGTGATGATGACGTCAGAGTATGTCAGATAGCATATTTAGAATATTGAAATTAAAAATTAAAAAAAAAAATTACGTGATGTATCTTACAATGTATTAGGTTTAATTGGCATAAACATTGCATTCTTTCTTCCAAAAAGTCTCTAGTGAACGGTGGTAACGTGCGTTAAATTTCAAGTTAATCAAAAGTTGGGTTTTAAAGAATAAAGCTGTTAAATGTCTAACTTAAACCAAAAATGGCCGCCTGTGCGGCATGCACCCCTAACAACTGCAGAGTCGGTAACTAGAACGGAAAAACTCTGTCCACTTTTGAAATACTGTCAATAGAATAGAATGTAGCTAAACATTGCCACACTCAATAATCCAGATGCATTGGGCATTTTTTTTGTGATAATGTAATGTAGAAATGTAATAAGGATCAATACCAGAGCAGAACTAAGAAAAGAAATCTTATTTTAGGGCTTTGATATCTTAGAAAATTATCTGATTGGTGTTTAACGCCGTACTCAAGAATATTTCACATATATGGCTTACGGTGGAAGGAAACCTGGTAGCCCACGACCATCCACAGTTTGATAGTCAGAATTTTTACCTTTACTTTTTAGCCATGACACCAAGTTTCCGTTGGTATCTGTTTCTTTTTGTGCAGAAAATAAGTGTTCCCCCCACTGAAGCATATGTTAGCAATCACTGATGCCACACTCTGTCATAGCATCACCTGTACACTGTTCTTTTATCTGCAACATTGTACATGTTTATCTGTCTAAAATGACACTAGATTGCTTTCACTGTTGTCGCTGCATGTAACACCTAATCACCATGGTACAACCACCAGGGAGGTGGTGTCGAAGTGGGAGGGCGTGGTTAGCAAATCGTCTTTGATTCCTCCCACAAAATAACAGTACACAATTTACGGTTCGTCACCAACTTCAACCCATCTTTTAGCGTCTTCAATCCTGATGGAAATTGTGGGTACAGCTATTTGAATTATCCATTTGTGAACTTCCCTCAAGGAAAGCTTACGGTAAGCGACCGATTACATGGGACATGTGACGAAGTCTAACACTAAATGATCGGTCTGCTATGGTCGATCACGCATGTACATATTATACTATTTTGTTAATTCTTATCTATGCGTGGAAACAGGTATTCGTATACAACTCGTCAACGAATAAGGACGTTCCAGATCAATACTCGCAAGGCCAATTCCCCAAAAAGACGCAGAACACAAACCACCAAAGGATTAAGAAAGTACACAAAATACAAAAGAATAGGACGGAATCTTGCAAAGAGAAGCCGTCAACGGTTTTTAGTGATATTGGAAAGACGCAAGGTATTTAACTCTGACGAATCAAAGTTAAGTCACCATTCAAATTGTGTACCATGCCAGCATATCAGTTCTCGATAACGAAGTATGTCTCATTTTTCAGTGTTTATGACACAGTACGTTTGCTTCTCAATCGGGTTACTCGCATTTTACAGGAACCAATCAGGCAGGTGCCGGGCAAGGTAGACCTTTTGGCCGACTTCCCCGAAAACTGCCTCAGCCGGAAGTATACGTTAACCATCTGGACGCCGTGGCCACATCTGTGGTCAGAACCACTGACCAGTACTTCTACAAACCCACACCTGTTGGCTTTGACCACATCATCACAAACATCAATGGCGGATACAACAGGGAATACGCTGTCTTCACCGCTCCCGTGCCAGGAATCTATTCCGTCAACTACCACGTGCAAAGCAAGAAAGGCAGCACTAAAGAGGCCCATGTGGATCTGACCCAGAACGGACAAGTCGTGAACTCGGCCAAGGCAGAAGGTGATTGTGTCACGGCGTCCAACTCCGCCGTCCTCTACCTTGACCAGTTTGACCGGCTCAGTGTCAACGGTCGTGAAGGAACCATCATTGGCTGTAAGAATAACGGTTTCTGTAGCTTTAGCGTGTCTCTGGTTAAACCGGGTAGATTCACAGATCTTAAAATCCCGCGAGCTGTACCCATGGATAAACATGGGTAAACATAATCTGTCCTCTTCGCCAAATTCATCTGTTTAGTAATTTGATTACTACATTTAAATTTTAATTTCTGCAGTAATAAAATTATAATGTTACAATGCTTTTTGTATTTTATTATTTTTTTTTTAGCTGGAATTAAACTAACTTGCAATTCCTAATCAGTATTGTGTTTCTATTGTGTAATGTTTATTGTTGATTTTTACTCAATTTGATGAGAAAATGTATATAACAAACTACTGTCTACAGCGAGATTTACAAGTATTATGGGTTTCTTAGCGATTTTAGCCCAAGACATACAGAAAATTTCGGACACGGTGCAGTTCTCTGTGATTAAATGGACCTTGTTATATAAACAAACATCGGACGTTACATGGACGACCTGCGAATGGTTTTCCCATGGGCTCTGCCCGGTTTCCAAACACCATAATGCTGACTGCCATCGTATACGTGAAATATTATTCAGTACGGTGAAAAGTACATATTAAATAAATAAATGAATAATAAACAAACGTTTAATTTCTCCACACTCGCCTAACTAATTCCAGAACTTGCACGTAAATTCCTATTGAGTATAAAGATAAAATAATGCATGCTCTTAAGAAAAAGGTGCCGCATGGAACCTTTTTAAGTTCTTTGCGCTCATCCTCTTGGAGGAACCTTTCATGTTTCAATGCAGAACTTTCCCAGAGAATATTAAGTACATGTATAGTCATATACTTGAGTTTCGGACATCACTGAAAACTATGTACATCTTACCGCCTTCATGGGGGTTGTGAACTTTTATTGACACCTATAGACAGAACCTCTAGAAAGGTCTCTCAGCAATTTGCGGATGGTCGAGGGTTTCCCCCGGGCTCTGCCAGTTTTTCTTCCACCATAATGCTGGCCGCCTACATATAAATGAAATATTTATAATAAGTACAGCTTCAAATACGGCTTCACACCAATCACATAAATCAAATAAATATAGAGATAAGGATACTGTGTAAACGTATGCTTTATCTAAAACCCGCACAAAGCCAATACTGCGCTTATAATTCAAACACACGTATACCCTAAGGAAGATAAACTAGACTGAATTCCAAGTCGTGCCGGGTGAGTTCCGGGAGCGAAGACCGGTTGATCATCCAGTGTTAAACATGTTCATAGAAAATCAATTGCGTTCAGTCATTTTATATAACTGGAAAGAAGGAAACTATGGCTATGGAAAAAAGAGCTATCGTAGGGAAGATTCGGAAACCGAACAATTCAATTCTCCTAAAGTAAAACACGAGTAAAGACATGCTATGTTAAAGATATAGGTCTTGCAATACCTTGAGTTGGTATTTAGAAATGAGTATGTCATTGTTACAGGTAACATGGTGGCCTCGTTTTGGACAAACAACAAGCGAAATGAACATGTAGAATATTTTAGGAGTGCTTTCTTTACAAATGGGCTCGGTAAATATGGCACAAGTTTCCAACACAGGCTTTTTAGGGCCTCTTATATTATAAGAAAACATACAGTGCAAGTCGCAGGCGCCCTGGAAAGGCGATTACGCGGCAGTGTGTTGTTAATTTCTCTTATCTAATGCCATCCTAGACCGTCTGCTACTTGCTACATTGTCGAAAATGCCTT
This sequence comes from Liolophura sinensis, assembly GCF_032854445.1. Classification (NCBI taxonomy): domain Eukaryota; kingdom Metazoa; phylum Mollusca; class Polyplacophora; order Chitonida; family Chitonidae; genus Liolophura; species Liolophura sinensis. Next base: position 8,425,714 of record NC_088296.1, on the reverse strand, counting down.
CTCAAAACAGCATTAACTTAGTTGAAAACAGGCTTCATAGACCCACGCATAGGGTCGCAAAACATACAGTGCAAGTCGCAGTCGCCCTGGAAAGGCAATTACATGACAATTTAATGATATCTTTGACCGTCTGCTACTTGCCACATTGTCAAAAATGCCTTCGCAAAACAGCCATTAGCTTAGTTTAATACTGGCTTTATAATCCCACCTATAGGATTTGGAAAGGCGACTACACGACAGTGTGTTTTTGATTCTTCTTATCTATTGCCATCTTAGACCGCGTGCTATTTACTACATTGTCAAAATTGCCTTCTCAAAAATGCCATTAGCTTATTTCAAAACAAGTGTTCTAGGACCACTTTTAGGGTTAGAAAAGACAAAGTGTAAGTCGCAGACACCCTGGAAAGGCGATTAAACGACAGTTCTTTCTTAATATTTAATGCAATCTTAGATCAACTGCTATTTTCTGCGGTGTCAAGAAAGCCTTTCCAAAACAGCCGGTTGTAGGTAAAAGAACACCCATTTCAAGAAAGTGTTTTAGGCGCTAAACTCGTTCGAAATGTGAAAGTATATCTTATGTTTTCAGTAAAAAAGAAATGTGTGTTTCTTCGCTGATATACGTCACTTTCGTGCTCAAGATGTGTCTATAATCAGCTGAATGTCGTTTTAGTAAAGTTGGCACAACATTGCAACACCCTAGAGAGCAGGGTTAACACCACGTTTCAAAGAGATAACGAGTAACACTACTGAACCCCTCTTATTGTCAAGTGTTCCAAAAAACAAAAGTTTCTGATGTGAAGTGATAATATTCCTTATGTGACGATGATTCAGATGTGATCTCCAGTACGACAGTTATACATGTTATGCTGAAATGATGTTATGTGCGTTTGGAAGTGTGACGTCATTTGTAGCCATACGTCAGCGATGTGTGATGCCAACTGCTTTTACATGACGTCACACCGGGCACAATTGAAAACTACAAAACACTTTTTTCCGTGTCATGACATCGGTTTTAATACATTACATTGTTTGCGCAATTTAGGAAAGCCATTCAAATCCCAATTCTTATCATTTAATTCTACTTTTAAGACATCGAGTCTTCACACAGCAGTCGGTCTTGAAAAAATAATGTGGAAAGTATACATAACTCGCCTCAATCAACAAAAGTCGCATGTTATTAATGAGATGAAAAACTTTACTCGCTCTTTTCTAGATCTCCGTTTCGGAAGGGTTTCATGTGAATAATGTATTCTTTACCTACATTTTTGTTGTAAACTATGGGAATCTGAGCAGCAGAAGTCGTACAAAATAAAACATAGATTACAGACTTTTTCTTAAAGGTCAGTTAGATTTGTTCTCATTAATTCAGTCTGTAGTTATAACAACGTTTGGCTTCGGTATGGCCATTAAACACTTCTCTGTCGCCATACACAGCAGAGCTAATTCTGCGACTTCATTTAACAAATTATTTATATGAAAAGAAAAATACTAATGCTGCTAATAATTTTGCATACTACCGATTTGCTAGTTTAACGTAATCCTTGTGTTAACGTACAACAACAAGGCAGAGTAAAATAAAATGGTACTGCAGAAATGTAATTTGTTAAAATCACATTGCATTTACTGAACAAACTATTCTAGCTTTGCATATACAACATAGTATTTCGGGCTATTTCCATTTCTATATTTCGGAATTTGGCTGTGAGTGAGTGAGTGAGTGCTGGGGGTTCAACGTCGTACTCAACAATTTTTCAGTCATATGACGACGATGGAATCCTTAGGGTGCATTTACGTGTAATGTGCCTCCTTGTTGTAGGCCGGATTTCCACCGCTCTTTTATCTAGTGCTGCTTCACTGAGACGAATTAGCAAAGGCAAGTAAGCCGCCCCGCCCGAGCCATTATACTGATACGCGTCAACCAGTCGTTGCACTATCCCCTTCATGTTGAACACCAAGCGAGGGAGTTAGGAACATAGACTTCAAAGACGACGTAAGCCGTAAGCCGTCAAGTTATACGAGCGGAAGGTGAAGTATACATAGCAGTGAAGAAGGAGCTTCAGCTTAAAAACTCGATTAATGGCTTCCCGAAACACCCACTGTAGCCTAAAAGCTAATTATTATGTTCATCTAAGACGCTTTATTTAGAATGTTCGAAGAATGCAAGTGAAGGGATGTATAAAAATCCTACAACCTTGGGCGACGTACAGCGACCTGCTATGGGCGAGAAGACGATATTCCATTTGTGGATGCTATATATGTTGGGAAGAGCCGCTAAAACCTTAAGTAAAGCCTGAGTAAATTTTCTACGTCACTCAAACCTGGATAAGTGTCAAAGTAAGTTCTTTTGACACGTGTTTATTCTTCTGGTCTTAACGTACCAAGTTACCAGTTAACCAGTGAACTGCATGTATTGTCACGAACTGTCGAAAACGTCGCCTCAATCATCAACACTTGCATGATATCATCTTTGAGATGACAAGCAGACATTTCTGACTTTCGTTTCAAGAAGGTTTTTTTTTCTAAATAATGTGATCACTGTGCAAAAAGAAATTTAGATTTACATCATTCCACAGAGCCCCTACACGCTTATAAGGCACTGCTGGGTTTAGTATGGTCACTCTGAATTTGCCTAAGACTGCCACAGCAGAAGTAACTCTGCAGGCTGATGTTTTGATGATTGTGCGCAGCACAGTTATGTTGCATTAACATAGCAGATGTGTAAAAGTAAAACAATGTGTCCAGAATAACATAAAAATGTACTCAAGGAACATAATAATCTCCTAGACTTTCTGTTCAATTATCAGGTTATGATACCATCGCAAGGACCAGATAGTGCAACCTTATTTTTTTCTTTGTGAGAGGTGCATTGTTATTACGCTGAACTGGCTTTTGTGTCAAGCACAGATCCAGCAATTATCTTGGAAGAAGTTTAAAAAATAAAAGAATTCTTTTTTAGAGACGTAAAGCTGTTAAGTAAGTTGAGAAACGCGTTTACTTTTGCCTATGGAATTCCCCAGTGAAGAGGATAGACGGAAATAATGCCTCCTTGGGCGACGTACAGCGACCTTCTATGTACGAGAAGACAAGATATTCCATTGGTAGATGCACTAGATGTTGGGAACAGCCGTTCAGACCTAAAGTCCTCATTAAACACAAGAACATCACTAGACAATGGACCAGATACATAAATCCTGTTGTTCTCGTCAATGGCTATTCTGTTACACTTGTTAAGTTTTTCTTCAATTTGTTTGGGAACAGATACTTTCATAGTTGACAAAAACTCTCCATCTTCCTCTAATACGAAGATATTATATTTAGCCGAATCTGCGACAATAAACTGGCAGCGGGAATTCTGAACGATACACTCAGGTTTCTTCAACACACTATTTCAAATATGTTCTCCAGTTTTCTTTTTGGGATTTGTCTTCCTGATGACATCGGGGTTTGAAAGCACCACATACGCTAGCCCATCTCGACATCCCTCCTGAACCCACAGAATGGTTGCTTTTCCTTGGTGGAAAACCTCGTCAATTTTTTTACCTGGTAGACCCCAATGTAAACAAAAGTTTTCGCCTGCAGGTGATTTGCCATAGGCACATATCAACAAACCGTCTTCTGACTGTTTCTTTGCAAGGAATACTAAATTCTACTTTATCAACTTTAGACAATTTCTTTTTCGATTCTGCTTGGGGAAGTTCAGCCACACCTTTCACAGCTGTGTTTGTTTTTGTCTCTAGGAGGCTAGACATTGGGTCCTGTGTATCAGCGGAGGCTGTATAACAGTCGGCGGTGGATTGGTGAGGTGACATTCCATGGGTTTCCTGAATGCCGGACCTGCCTAGGCATCTCTTATCAGAACATGCCTCTGCTGGTAAACACGACCACGAGGTGATGAGTGACAGAATCAGGATTCCCGGTATTCCAGTTATCAGCGACACTGTCCAGTAATAACCTGTAAATATATAGCATATATAACATGTCAGCAGTTACATGTATATGCTAAACAGTGCATATGTGTGTATGTTTATGCAAAGACATTTGATGACGCCAAATTAAACTGGTTCAAATATAACTAAAGAGGTACACCATAGAGAGTAAGACCAGAGGATCGGAGACGGTGCGATGGCTGTCAAATGGTCACATGTAGCAAGTAAAATACGGTCTCTTGTCAATTTACCTCAATCAGGGTTTTGTTCCAACTGCTCATGCAAATGCAAAAGTAGTAGCAATTTACACACCACCATGTCTTAAGCAGATTTAGGTAAAATGCAGTGCTGTTAATTTTAATTTATTAGACGTCACTAGCATTACTCAGCATGCTCTGTTGTCAACGCCCAATACATAAATGCGCGATATTGTTATTATTGCATCCGATTTTCTCTTCAGCCCCAGTTACAAATATGTGACATTCACCAAACATGCTACCTTTAAAAATGTAATAGTATTTATATAACATCTAACATGACAGGGCTGTACTTTTGCATGACGATCACATATGCAGTTCAACTTTTAGTCTAAAAAAATGGTAATGAGCAGTATATTGAGCACTTGAATAAATGTTCAATTTCTATGGATAAAAGTATGATCAGTAAAGTCCAAGTTATAGTGTTCTGTGAATGTATTGAGGCACACATGGCGTTATCAGCCACATGTCAATACGCCCTGGGTTCACCGAACGGGCTCAACATAAAGATTCAGATGCAAGGCATTTTTTTTTGCATTCCTACTAAGTCAGTTACGCACGTGCCGGCCGAGGGCAACGCTGGTTGACACTGACAAGGTCGAGAATCAATAACACTCCTTGCCTTCAGTTTCAAAGAGTCGTAATGACTCAAAAGTTAACGATAACAGCATTTGGAAAAACTTCTCGTAACATGGTATTTGGAAAGGTAAAGTCCACACACATGCGAACTGTTTCAAAATTAACTATCTAGCAGTTGGCCCCAGAATTTAATATTGAATTTAATCAATAGCATCATAAGGCAAATGGTTCTTCCAGTTTCAGCTCCCAATACCAAAACACAAAGCATCCTGAAAAGGTTTTAACTTTTGAAAAAAAGGGTAAAAAAAGGATCTCAAATGTACAGTCATGTGATACATATACTTACTGTTAAATGTAGTGCCCTCCGACTTGCTAATGGATTCAACGCCATAGATCACTTCAGCGAAGACTAATCCCATAGCGAATACGATTACAAATGAGAACAGGACTAAAGGGAAATAAAGAGGAACTTGTGAAAAGAGACATTTGCAAAGGGCCATTCCTGTACGAATTTTCTCATTAATAATACAAGCACAGATAGCTTTATAAGTTTGGAAAGTTCTTGAGCAAGGTGTAAAATCGATCAGTAAAAAAAAATAATTCAGCGATTAGACTAATACTGAAATATACATTACAGCCGGTTCCTCACAATCAAGCCTACATCCATTGTGGATGCATAGAGAGTACATCATATGCCCACTATACGCCGACCATGAGCCGACCGTCATCCTATCCTTCGACCACAATTGTTTCAGGACTGATGGTTAGGGTCCTGCTGTACTGTGAATGACTTAGCCCAAATGTTGTCGAAATGGAAAACGATCTAATCAACAACAAATAGAGCGACAAATAATTGTATAAACCTGCATTGTGTCAGATGGCGCAAGTATTTCAGCTCTGATTAAAATCAACGTGGACTGATTGTAACCTATACTGTGTTTTATCCGTTGTGTCGTCGGCATATTTTCAGGAGGGTAAAACGCATTCCTAACCAGTGTTCTCAGTCCTGTATTGAGTTGAAGTGCACACATCACCGAGATGAGCCAGTATGCTGAAATCAGGACTGTTGTGTCTGGGGAAAAACATATGAGTAAAGTCTCTTAATACCGTAGTGTCTTTGGAGTAAATAGATTATTTTACCAAAACATAATAATACACAGTAAGTCTAAGTAATTATATTTTACACAATTTTAACTTTATGTCCATATACCTGGCATTTTTTCCTTTTTTGTCGGTTTCATTACACATGCAAACCTCACCGCGTTTGCATGAGGAAAAAAACACACACAATGAAATATTACTGAAAAAATTACGCTGTGTGCACTGAAAATGCTATGAGTGTTGGATTTACTTGGATCTTCTGTAACAACTGTGTGTGTTTTGTGACCTTCAGCACCACGGTAGATTTCACCCAGCTTGCGGTCTCGTTGACCACTTCAACCTCTCACGAGTAGCTGGCGGAATCCCTTGACCTCGGTCCAAGCCGAACCAGTGCCCCTCGGTCTCCTCCAACAGCTTGGCCTTCGAACTCACCGTAAGACAGTTGTGAATATCATACCACATAATAAGTCTCTTCTTACCGAATGTCTTCGGACACTAGGTGATCTGTGGTGTCTCGTGCGTTTCCATGTGGAAGTCACATGGTTTGATGACGAGCCTGTCAGAATCCCTAGCTGTGATTGGCTCGAAAACGTGCTTAACTGACACTTCCTCTGAAACTGAGATACACGGAATGCCGAAAGAGTTTAAAATGACAGGAAAACACCAGTCCAAGGCTTCGAGAAGTAATCCTGGAGACTAACAAGCATCGAACAACAAACGGAAAATTAAATTGTCTGAATTGAAACTATCCCTGCGTAAAATAACGCTTATGTTTACATTCTCAAACAAACAGAGCCTTTTACATGAAGACTAGAACGAAACAAGCTGGTTAAGTTAGTAGTCATGATATCATGAGGAATCGTATGAGATATTCAAACTTGAGATAACATTCTCCAAAAAGAAGGTATCGACCGAGTAAGAGCATTTTAAAAACTTTACTTTACTTTATATACAATGGTCTTGTTATCTACAAGCAACAAGCAATAATTTCCTTTCTTAAGATGCTTGGGCTGACTTTTAATTGAAGGCTCTAACCAAACAAACGACAAGATTCACTCCAGCAAGTTTACTAGTCAGAAACAAGTTTGTAAATTTATGGGGTCAGTAACTATAAAAATAGGGCGAATGACCCCATTTATTCCCTATTCTTTGACCGCCTATCGAATCTATCCCACAAAAGACACATCAAATGCATTGCCAGCCCAAGAGAAGTCAGTCTTGCTTTGGTCCAAGTCTGGTTAACGATATTTATTTAAAACTTTACTTTGGGTGAAGTTGTTTTACTTCAGTTTGGACGCACATCTCTATAGAACGACATTGTGTTTATTGGGATATTTTTTTTATCGTTAAAGCTAAGTGCAATTTTAAATTCTCATGTGTTGCAGATTGTTCTTGTTCTTTTTCTTGTATAGGAAGTGTTTTGTAATGCACACTATCTACTGTCAACCTTAAGATCGAGAGGACCAAGATGTGCAGATCAATTGTAAAACAACGATAGATTATACGCACACTGTACAGACAACATATTTTTATTCACACATGATACTGTTCCCATTCGTAAAAGCGCAATTCAAATCCAGCTCATGCTGGCTTCCTCTACGGTGGTAAGTATTAGGGTCTGGGGATGGTCGGGGATCGTGATTTTAGTCCATAATGTTAGTCGCCGTCGTATAAATAAAATATTCTTGAGCACGTCATAAAACACAGATGAGTGAGTGAGTGTTTTGATTGCTTTTAACGTCGTACTCAACAATTATTAAGTCATATGACGACGAAGGAATCCCTAGGGTGGATGTACGTGTAATGTGCCTCCTTGCTGCAGGACGGATTTCCCCCGCTCTTTTATTTAGTGCTGCTTCACTGAGACGACTTACCGAAGGCAAGTAAGCCGCCCCGCCCGAGCCATTATACTGATACGGGTCAGCCAGTCGTTGCACTATTCGCTTCATGCTGAACGCCAAGAGAGGAAGTTACAACTTCCTCTTTTAAAGTCTTAGGTGTGACTCGATCAAGGATTGATTCTGGATCTACCGGTCCCGAAGCGGACGCTCTACCAACTGTGCTATCCGGGCCGGTTAAAACACAGATGAAATAAATAAATAAATAAATAAATAAGTAAACACATTCAACTGCTTGACACTCTGTCCTCTCAAATCACTTATTTATTTGAATGGCCTTCTACGCCGTAAAACATGACATACTATTTATGTGCGAAGACCAGTTTTACAGCCTGGCAAACACCCAGCGGGAGGAGGATTTGAAGTTTTTGATCTATTTATTTATTTTTTTTTGATTGGTGTCTTACGCCATACTCAAGAATATTTCACTTGTACGACGGCGGCCAGCACTATGGTGGGAGACAATCGGGCAGAGCCAAGGAGAAACCCACGACCATCCGCAGGATGCTGCCAGCGAAGCCATAAAATAATTGATCTCATACTTCCTATAAGCGTAACTGCCTTTCAGGTTTGTTCTGTCCTTTATGAGTATAAATACATTACATGGTATTGCCTACGTGACTAATACACATCCTTCATATATTTAGAATAGGTCCCAGGTACTATTCACATATCTGTTAAAGGCAATACTATCAGATCACATCACATCAGCAAAATTTTACGGACATAAAGATTTTGTTTTTCAAGGAATCTTCAGTTATATGGGTTAAATAGTGTTATTCATCAAAATCCTATTGAAACATAGTGTTAGGCTTACTCTGTAGGATTTCTGTCATATCCCTGTAATATTTATAGGCATTTGTATTTTCACAAGATTGGCACTTTAACCAGAGAATAGATAACTGCATGTAAGCATAGCTTAACCTGAGATAACTAAACTGCCTTTTACCCTCAGCTTTGAGCAAACGACTAAAATAATCAAAATGTGTTAAAAATAAAATCCAAAACTACCAGAAAAAGACTGGCATGTATCTTTGGGGTTTAACGTCGTACGTAACAATTTTCCAGTCATTATACACATATCGTGCGAGTTCAGGCCACCACAGGGTTGCCGCCACTAAAACATCACGTCGACGACACCAGGCATGACACCACACCCAGCCACATAAAAATGACACCGTTGTGGGCGCTAAGCGAGGCAGCTGCAAGTACCTTGTTTTAAGTCTTTGGTATGACCCGACACGGGTTTGATCCCGGGGTCTCCTGACTTACTAAACTGTACTAAAGAATATTTCACTTAAACGACGACAGCCAGCATTGCGGTGGGAGGAAAGCCAACAGAGCCCAGGGTAGACCCATGACCATTCGCAGGTTGCTGCCAGACTTTCCCATGTACGGCCGTAGAGAAAAGACTTGAACTCGCAGCTACCGCATTAGTGAGAGGCTTCTGGGTCATTATGCTGCGCCAGAGCGCTAACCAAATGAGCCACGGAGCCCTCACCCTTTTCGAATCTTAACTTGTGTTTGTACATTGATAAAACATATAGAATGCCTTGGTGGTAGATCGGCGGGAAAACATGGCTGAAAATAATCTCACTTCTCTATGACGGTTTCGTAGTTTTGTGATAGGCTACTTTGGCAGATTCTCACAACCACGGTGCGAGCGAATCAAGTTACGCTGGTACGCTGGTAAGCCAGCACCTTCACTGCTCATTCGCTCATCATAATGTAAACCTCGGGTCTTTCAGGCATATATTCAACTTTTGACGTAGTTGCAAATGAAATTACTTCAAGTTGCGTATTTTAACTTAGCACATAGCTAGATTAAATATTAGACTTACATAACGAGTATGCAGCGGCGATACATTTAATACGACACATTTTATATTAAAAACCGTAGAAAAAACTACCAAATTGGTAAATAGAACCGAACCCAACATACAACGATGCTTATATATTTATCTTACTATGTATTAAAGAAGTAAACAATCAAAGCCTGTGTAAAAATATAACCAAAAACATGATTTATTTACATGCAGAATTACTTGCACAATATCATATTTTTTTTCTACATCTGCACTGTTTCTAGCCAGAAAAAGCGGGAAACCCACGTCAACACAACACGGGTTCAACATGTTATTAAAAGGGGAGATAGCTCTTGTAACTATATTTTCATCAGAGTTTTTCTTCTCATGACTGACTACAAGGCTGTAGAAACAAATATGAATTTCAAATATAAAAGGTGGGCACTGCTTTAAAGCTTTTCTTACGCAAATAACTGTACAAATTAATCTGATTTACAGTCGGAAAAACGCAGTACTATATAGCACTGTTGGTATTGTTCAGACATCAGACAACAGTGATAATAGGAATGTGAGATAGCTTTTGGCAGAGCTGAAAACTAATGCGAACTTAACTAAGGTGAAGCAATACACCTTCATCCTATACCAATACATGCATTAACAGTCCATTTTTAGCCATTTCAATAAAGTTAAGAAGGAAACGTTTTACATCAGTATTACATACTAATGAGCAATACAAGTGATGAGCGAGTGTGCTCTCATGATGCATGCAATGTTCACGCGTGTGTGTGTACGGAGGATCTTTTAGTGTATATTGACAATGTTATCAATTTATACATATACACATATATACTGTATACATTTTTAAAAACACCATTAAAGAAAATCGTAAACTTAAAAGTGCTTAACGAGTGAAGAATTTTACAACTTGTGTTCTTGTTAAATATACGGATTTCTTTACTGACATAGATTCCAAAACATCTACACTGTGGATGCAAACATGACTTGAGGCCAGTAGACTTTGATATCCCAAAACATGTTTCTTGCCCAAGATGACGCCTTTGCCTATACATACCATTATTTTAAGAAAGGCCCCAGGTGCATTGCATTAGAGCAATCTGTTTCCATTAGAGATGTATTTAGTTATTTATTTATTTGATTGGTGTTTGATGCCGTATTCATAAGAATATTTGTCATTAACAGAATTGTAAAAAAGTGAAGCCCCAATCATTATTCATTTCTTTGGAATAACACATTATGGATATCCGACAGGTTCTAGTAATAAAAAAAAATGACTGAGGCCACTCCAGGTTTCGAATCGGCATTTTTGAAGTGAGTGTTATTTAACACCAGATATTATTTTTCATGCAAATATACCGTATGGTCACTTTTATGGTACGGATAAATTGGAGTGCCCAGGGGGAACCACAGCCCTTTGGCAAATTACTGGCGAACTTTTTCTCATGATTTTAAGATAAGCACATCACATTGTCAAAAAACAAGTCGTATCCATCGCATGTTATTCCACGCGAAAACGAGTGTCACCAAACGTTTATTGTAAAACATACCCTACAAAGAGCAAGAGTACTGGAATCCTGGTTATATTTAATTATCAGCGATGATATGTATATCTCTCAAAGACTTATCAAATTTAATGTAGTATTGGTTTGACAACTGTCAAAAATCTAATGTTAAAGTCTAAATAAATTAGCGAAATATAAAATAGATGAGTGGGTGTCGGATCCGGTGTCTGAGTGGGGCGTCGTGTCACATGTCAGAATGAGGTGTTGTGCCAGTCGTCTGAGTGGGGGTGTCGTGCGAGGTGTCTAAGTGGGGCGTTTGGTCCGGTGTCTTAGTTCCAGGGATCATATACCAGAACCACATGTCAGGAATGGCATCAATATACATGAATTTCTATTTTTAGCCAGCTACAATTAGACTCCGCTGTAATACAGCCGAATTGTTAATCAAATCAAACTTTAACAAACAAACAAACACTACACAAGTTTGTTGACATCTACATTGAACGCTCACACCCGGACTTTTCATTTATCTTTAAAATAAAAAAAGTCAGCGACCGAAAAAAAGTATCAAATTACATAATAATCCTTCTGGCTTAAAGCCGTAAACATCACGAGAGCTGGATTTGAACTCGCTTTTGCCATCAAAGCCGGCGACGGCGATCAGATGTGTCTTTGAATTTTGTATAGTGGAACATAGGAAAACAAGGACAGCTACAGACACTAGTGTATATTTATTAATATTGATACACAAAAAGTATACGAAAATATCACATTTCGGGGCCTCCGTGGCTCAGTCGGTTATCACGCTAGCGCAGCGTAATGACCCAGTAGCCTCTCACCAATGCGGTCGCTGTGAGTTCAAGTCCAACTCATGCTGGCTTCCTCTCCGGCCGTAGGTAGGAAGGTCTGCCGGCAACCTGCGGATGGTCGTGGGTTTCCCCCCGGGCTCTGCCCGGTTTTCACCCACCATAATGCTGGCCGCCGTCGTATAGGTGAAATATTCTTGAGTACGGCGTACAACACCAATTAAATAAATAAAATATCACATTTAAGGCATTACAATTACATAAAGGCAGACAGGTTTGGTTGTTCAGATTCACATACAAGACTACCTATAAAAACCGCACACAAAAATCACATACAAGAACAATATACAAGAACAATACACAAGAGCCATATACCAGAACCTTACACAAGAACAATATACCAGAACCATATACAAGAACCACATTCATTAAACAACGTACAAGAACCACATACATGGACCACATACAAGAACCACATTCAAGAACCACATGAAAGAACCATATGCAAGGAACAAATGCAAGAACCAGATAGATGAACCATACCTAAGAACAACATACAAGAACGTATGTTACCACGTGAAGTTCGTTGAGGTCCGCATTGGTGAAAAGTCCAGAGTGGTCGGCTTTCAGAGTTGAGTGTTGAGCTGTGTAGCGTCAAGTAGGAGAATGGAGTGGGTTGGATTTTCCCGCTTGCATTTCTTTGACGTCCGCGTCGCTTCCTCAAATGAGCGACGAGATGGCTGGACTAACGAGCGACGGATAACCCAAACGTAAATTTGGCTAAGCAGCTCCGTGGCGCCAAAACTGATCTATGGGCGACGAGCAGATCAAGAAAAACAAGCCCTGGGGGAAAGCCGTCCTGGACGCGGCATTGGACACGCAAATTTTATTGACGTCGGCACAGTCAGAGCTAGAGGGGGTATCCATCCCCCCCCCCCCCCCCCCAGCCTCTTTCCCGGAGAAAAGAGGCTGGGACGTGAACGAAGTACGTACCCATTACATGAAAGAGGGAGCTGTGCTTGTTAATTTCGTGTGGCAGGCCACAAGGCACTAGTACTTTGAGGAACGGGGTAGAAAGTGAACGAGTAACTGCGTCATTTTTTTTGCATGAGACGCCTATCAAGAAGGCCAACCTTACTCCGCCCTGGTTGACATGGAGCATATGACAGCCAACCCGCCTAAACCTCCATTCACACGCACACGCACACAAAATAACGGACTTGACACGGGAATTTTCCTGCTGCTGCTTGTGCTCTGCTACTGTGCTTATTTTTTTCCTTCACTGTTGGAGTTCACATGCAATCATAAAATACAAATATGACGTTGAAGCCCGGGTCTTCTCACCTACACTGCATGCGTTATTTAGCTATTAGTAGTCCACCGTATGTGATTTGATTGATGGTTGTATTACTCGGTAGGGGACCGCACTAAAAATGATGGTATGTTTTAAACTTTCTGTCTTTCCTTGAATAATTACCTGCGCACCACCTCGAGGTGGATAGATAGAACGGGTGAATGTCGTCAACAACCTTTAAGGCTACACGTATGTACGTGTAGCTCACCCACAACCCACCCCCCACACTCCCGCACATATATATTAGTTTACATGGCGATTCCTACGCTATAAAATGTTTTAGGCGTTCAGACTGCTCTAATCAACAATGGCCAATTCATTGAGAGCTGTACGCATAATGCTTTGACTTTAACTTTAATCTGAGCTTTCTCTTCAACCAAATGGTTATTGTGCACATCGCACTACGTACCCATACGGCCACTTCCCTGTTCACCGGATATAGCCGAAGATACACAAATGGCCAGTGCTTCGTGACGAATGTGAGGGTGGGTTCACATAGTCCTACAAAAGGACGATTCACACCATTTTTGAAATCCACAAGGATATTAGCACAACAAAAAGAAAAAAAAAACATGTATTTTAAACACACTTATGCTGACAAAGCAGCGGCGTATACAGCCTGTATAAAGCTGTGCTAAATCAGATGTATGTCCGTATATATAATGAGATAAACATCTACTCTATCTGTACATGTCGCTTCATTCAAGTAAAGGTACACTCACGTATAGGCCTTAGAAGACGTAACAAGAAGGACACCAAGTTAAATAATATCCAGCGCTTAAATACGGCTGAGACGTTGAAACAGCTTTTATAGGTAAGCCGTGACACTCGGTGAACAGCCTAAGCAACACGAAGTTGATGCGAATCGTTACGAGTATAGGCCTAGACTCACGCGACTCTATTCAAGCAATTCTAGAGCCTTTTATACCTTCAACAAAAAAAAATTATCACAACAAAAAACAGCAAATATTGTAAGTGTCTGAAATAAACAGGCGGCTATATGTTGAGAATACATCCCTGCTTATACAATATATTAGTGTGTGTGGTTTACCTAACTTCAAGTAGACGTATCCACATATAGGCGCTTTTCAACTATAACAAGGAATCTCAAGATGGCGGGTTTTGACATTTTCCAGTTATTGCTGTTTTGGCTGGATGAGTTTGAAGTTCATGGAGCATCAGATGGATAGATATTTAAATGTAGAGGTTTGTGCTAAATCTGCTATGCAATAAGTGTATCATTTAAGCAACCTACCACTTTACCAAGCAGAATAATCGTTCACGACCCGGCAGCATTAACGGTTAAGGCGACAGCATTTAGTCAGTGTATATTATATCTTGTTTCCTATAATGCAAACATAATAAGTTTGTCTGCATCGCCCGTGAATACGTTACCCTGTTAACCATTTTGGCAGTCAGGGAGCCTCCGTGGCTCAATTGGTTAGCCTGCTAGCGCAGCCTAATGTCCCAGGGGCCTCTCACCAACGCCCGTCGCTGTGAGTTAAAGTCCAGCTCATGTTGGATTCCTCTCTGGCCGTAAGTGGGAAGGTCTGCCACCAACCTGCGGATGGGCTTAGGTTCCTCCGGGTTCCGCCCGGTTCCCACCCACCATAATGTTGCCCCCCGTCGTATAAGTGAAATGTTATTTAGTACGGCGTAAAACACCAGTAAAATGAATCATTTTAGTGTTGGGAAAGGAATAAACGTGCAGCCTTCGCTGGCTCCGACAGCTGAAATGTCGTTCACATGTCACTCATGTCGTAAGTCGCACCTGGGCTCATATTCACAAAAAATTCGTCACCCATTTTTTTTTTATAACTTTCACTATCACATCGTCCAGTTGCACTTAAATGTGAACAAAAAGTTATATGAAATTTTGAACGCTTTGTGAAAAATGGCTCCAGGTTAACAGTTAAAATTTGCAACATCAGACCCTTTTATATCACATGCATATATACATCATGTAACAACTATTTACATTTAATACTTAACGAATTACGACTGTTATCAACATGAGGATTGCCGTGAGTTCCCCGGACTCTGCATGATTTCCTCCCATCATAAGGTTGGCCGCCGTCGTATAAGTAAACTATTTTTCAGAAATAAATAAATAAATAAATAAATAAATTCACGACAGAATAATAAGCTTCTGCCAGGGGATCGTTTTATATAGATGTTGCAAAATGCAAAGGCGCAACTTCCACATTGACAGAGAATAGAGTGAGTAGTAAGCGGTAAATGCAACTGACACAGTGAAACAAACCTATCCAGCGGTGTGTCTGTCTGGAAAATTACTAGTAAAGTAGTGTGTTCGAATCCATCTCTAACTGTTTTAGTTTTAAATCAAGAAGTCGGTAAAGGTATCCGGCGACAGACGGTGGATTGCTCCGAACACTCAAATTTATTTTACTCTTAAATCTGTGCGTGATGAAATCAGTCTTTCTGATTCCCGCTCCCCCAAACATATCAATTACATATAAAGCTTATGTGCAAACCCGTGGCCGGTGTCCTTTAGCAACGGCCGAATAAGGTGCCAGATATGACGATAAGTTTCGAGTTTACAATGGCCTTCGTTCATATTTTCGGAATGGCATCAAAATGCCGGCCGCTGTCCTATACACGTGAAATATTCTTAAGTACGGCGAAAAAATCAATCAAGGATATAAATGTATTTGTAACGTTGAATGCCAGTGGTGTAAACTTATTGTGACTATTACTGTAGTGTAATGTAAACACATGTTCATAAATAAGTCAGTTCAACACGAAATATTGCGTCTGCAATGACAGAAAATCTCTGTGTCGTCATCACACTTATTATGTTTTACTTCATTTGGTTTAGTAGAAGAAAATGTCACAAAATAAGCGAAAATCTGTTAAGGGAGAAGAAAGCATAAAGTCGATGCCAAAATCAAATGAAAGAGAGTGAAAAAGAATATTTGAAAATATTTTTCTATGATGGGTATTTGAGACCACCCATGGGTAATATATAGTTTTTGCATAACAATGATACAATGAAAAAAAACATAAGAAAAAAAACAAGGCATGCCTAATGAATTTATTTCAGAGTAAATTTGTTGTTTATGCCCAAAGACATGCATTTGGTTTAAATTATGAAAATATTTTTGAAAGTATTAAAAGTGAAAATATGATAAAAATCTCGACTGAATACATTTCTACACCAATCAATATGTACAAAGAGATAATATTTACCCACCATATAAACATTATTTTTACTTGTCTTTTGTGTTTAAATAAAAATCGAAAAAAAAAAACAACTGTGAATACCTCATTAACGGTTAATGACTCACTGGCTTGAACTTTATGTAATTTTTTCTCCACCTTCAATTCGTACTTTGTTTTTCTTTACTTTAAAGCTTTTCAAGAAAGTAGGTTTTATTCCAGACCCTTAGGCTGTCAGTAATAAATAATTGGAGTTTTTAGAATGACAATGTCCCTCAGAAGTTCATTCCTGACATAGGATTAAATATTATTTAAGTATCAAATCACTGCCAAGGCAAAATCCTTCGATATAACCGAGTGGGTAAGTGTGAGCCTAAACTTTATACGTGTACCTTTGGTTGGGATAATGTATGTATATGTATATACAGTCATATTGGAATTGGATAACACGTAAAACCATTTAGAGTACATATCAATTTAGTTCAATCAGGTTGTATATTTATATGACTGGAGTTTCGCGGGAATAATTAACCTCCATAAGGGTTGCAAACAACATTAAGGTGCATAGAGGAAATCGGACAGAGCCCAGTGGAAACGCACGACCATCCGCAGGATTCTGCAAGCCTTCCCTCGTACCACCTGAGAGAAAGCCGGCATTAACGAGACTTGAAATCAGAGCATCCACACTGGTGAAAGACCAGAGTCATTGTTCCGTCCTAGAACAGTAATCACTCAGCCACTGAGGTCATACACACCGTGAACTGTGTATCAGCTGATCCAACTCCAGTAGTCGAACGAAAAGAAGGATGAAGTCTTTTCTAGATGCCCTGTACCTTTCAAATAACAACAAATTCACTCTTTTGGTTTTGTCCGATAAACTTCATAATTTCTTAAAATTGAGTAAAATGACACAGTTTTATATCATTTGAGGTCATGGTAGAATGCTTTCATTCTTTTTATATGTGTGTGCTTAATAAAAGTACTAAACACGCATGCAGTATTCAAAAGGTATTTCTGGAGTCATCTTTGAAAAGAAATTGGATTTGTAAACTTGATTATCATTTGTATAAATAAGTGTAGCTTAAACTCTCTCCAATATCCGGATTAAATATTGTTTAAATACGAAATCATTACCAGGGCAAAATCCTTCGATATAACAGAGTGGGTAAGTGTGAGCCTAAACTTTATATGTGTACCTTTGGTCGGGATGATCCATGTATATGTATATACGGCCATATTGAAATTGTGTAACAGGTAAATCTCAATCCGGTCTCCAACAAAACAACTTAAAGATATGTACTGTTTTGTTTGTTTGTGCTGTACATCACAGTTCTCCATGTGCATGTTTGTGTGCTCCTGGAATATGTCCTTAGTATACAAGCACTATAAAGTTATAAAAGAAATAGGCGTGTTTTCATTGCAATCGGGACCGCTTTTGTTTAATTTGTCTTCCACTGGCAATGGCCAGAGATTGTGCCACAGACGTAAAGTATAATCTGCTTTCTCGATTAGTTATGAATCCATCTAACAGTACATCGTTTGTATGTGAAAGCTTTTGATGACTTCGTTGTCTCAACTGTCACAATTTGCCTTCAGTATTGACTGCTACAACTACAACAACAGCCGATGGCGTCGGTATTTTATCACCGTGCGGCGACAACAGCCGATGCCCGATAATGCAGCCTGTGTTCAGGTTTTCGGCGGAAAACAGAACGCCTACAACGAAGGATACGTGGCATCCATCACATTGGACGTCTGTGAAAGAGGTGAGAAAGACAGAAGTAAAACCCAGTAAGATACATATTGTGCACGACCTTCTTAAAGCAAGTACTGTCTCTTTTTCCTAAAGTTATAGCTCAATGCAGAGACATACAGCTTTTATGTGATCTGTTTGTGTATACAGTATGATAAACATGACATATCATTCCAGCCGTATATTTAAACCAACCGTGTATAACAAGGTGTGCTGGCTTCTTCACGGTATGCAATCCGGCCTTGAAGCAGTGCGTGTGTTCTACGGTATATGTACCAGCAGCGGACGGCTAAAACTGTGTTGAGAGAGGAAAAGGTTTGTTGGGAGAAGGATGTGGAGCCGGGTGTGTTTTCAACCTTGAGCAAGTCTGTGCAGGCGGAGTATGCAGATGTAACTCGAACTTAAGGCCTTTTACCATTGAAGAGATTCGTGCCTTGAATAATTCTCAACGGCAGTGTATAAACAGTACATGCTTATCAGGTAAGCATAACCTGCTGATTTTTTTTTTGATCAAATTGCAGTGATGAAATTTTTAAACAAATTTTTAAATCAATAGCTCATTATTTAAAAAATAGCTTTGAATTTACCAGACACGACTAGGCTAGAATTCCATAGCTTTAATATGAAATTAATTTTAAAAATATTTGTCCAACATATTGAGTGTTTACAAATGCAATCTGCGAATAAAAAAAACACTTACAAGGCGCAGTTTAATTATCTACTTGGTAAAATTGACTTGATTGGAGTGTAGTTACTCTTGATTATGGGCGACCAGCCAAACAACTGTGCGCCAGTAAACAATCTCCAGTTCCCAAGTAATCGTGAGTGTAAAACAGCACAATGTGACTTCACATGTACTCTGCTTCATACAGATGGATCAAAGACAACAACATCGAGTTCCAAAGATCTCGCTAGGTCTCATGTAATATTTCACCGTTGATACTAACCTGCTCTATCAATTGATCTGTTAATTTTACGGACAATATGTTGCCTGAGTGGTGCTAGAATGTATTTTGTTTTGCAGCAGATTATGCTGTTAACTATAACGCCCATAATCTAATAATTCAACAAAAAAAGATTCTATTAGACTAACAGACTTTTGTGTTGAATATGACAGAATTTTGTGTTATAATAACAGAAAACATTCTACCATCATTCAGACAACAAATTTTCTGCTAAAATTAGCAGATTAATTTCTTAATGTGGCATGATTCCCATCATGCCGTGTTTGCCGTTTCTCGCATCATAACGAATTGGAGGCAAATGGAGTGAAGTGTTTGGATTTTATTGAAGATCAAGCCAGAATAAACTGGTTATTTTTGCCAGGCTGACTTCGACAGTAAGTCCAGAACAGAACCAAAATTCAACCCCTTTGAATCATCATGGACACTGTTTTGTTGCATTCTCCGTTCCATGATGTTTAGCTAGTAAGGCAAGCAAATACGTTTTGGGGACTTTTATGGCCCAGTTGGTTAAAGCGCTAGAGCAGCATAATGACCCAGGAGACACCAATGCGATCGTTGTGAGTTCAAGTCCAGCTGGCTTCCTCTCTGGCCGTAACTGGAAAGGTCTTTCAGCAACCTGCGGATGGTTGTGGGTTTTTCCCCGGGCTCTGGCAGTTTCCTCCCACCATAATGCTGGCCGCCGTCGTATTAGTGAAATATTCTTGAGTACGGCGTAAAACACCAATCAAATAAATAAATAAATACGTTGTCAGGTGAATTGTTAACGTTAAAACCCTCAATTTGAACATTTAGTTCAGTATGATTTTCCAAATTGCCGCCTCTTGCACCCGGCAAATCATCTCGTAATTTCAGTTGTCATAGAGATATGACGTGGATAATGTTCACAGTTTTGGAACCAACTATTTCGATAAATGAACAGTTTTGAATGCTGACATTTTCGATAAGAAGCAAAGGTCGTCACAACACAATAATGGACTGTATTCTCTTTTGTTCACATGAGTCAAAGATTTTCACAATGTTTTATCGAACTATTTTTAAAGAATTGTGTGGTATGTAATATGTAATGCCCCCCCTCATTGTATGTTTTCTATGTATACATGCGCTTAAAACCTTTAGGATTAGGCTGACATCTGAATTTAGGCGAAAAAGAGCCCAATTGTCAAACATCAACCACATGGCATCTGTCATTGCTGGTCAATAATGTAGTATTTGGCATTATGATCAAAGTAAACAGGACTTGAGACACAAGAGTTTGACCCGTTTCAGATGGACGAACACTGCCACGGACATCAGCTACGACAAGTGTAGGCGTTTTTAAAACATCATTTTCTGTGATACCATCAGCAGTTACAAATACAACCTCCAGTACCAATGAAGTCGGCATGTTATCACGATTTCTTATTCACCCTCACCGGTCTGTTGGTGCGCCCTGCTATACTTATTCCCGTGCTTTACGATTGATCTGTTCTGATTTACTCATTGATTTTTTAATTTATTGATTTATTTATTGAATTATTGATTGACTGATTTATCTGATATGTGTGGTACGCTGTACTCACTAGTACAGAATCACAACGCGTGATTGTTCAGATTTGTCTTTAACTGTACTTGGTCCAAATACAATTGCTAGTTATTGAGTTTTGTTGAAAAAATCTAAATATATGACATGATTTAATACTTGCATTAGCTAATACACTCATGGGCAACCTGGGTCCATGAAGACTGTATTTGAAATACCCATAAATGCATGTACATGTACCGCTTACATGGATGCAAAATGTAAGTAATTAGTCTGCTCTGAGAGATTTACGTATTTAGCTATTTATTTTCCCTCTCAGAATCACATCTCCTAAGTGTAAAGGTTTCCTCTCAATACGCGAGGAAAACATAAATGTCATAGTTTTATCACAATATTCTCCTCCCGCCTTTGTGAACTAACTCGTTGATCTCGAGGCAGGTCGTCGTATCATCGCCATTATGGACGCAGAATTGATTCCCCCACCCATGTGTATTGAACGCCTTAAAGATTCAAGTTAAAATTCAAACACACCTACAATTAAAATGTTTTCGCTCTAGGCAGTTCAAAATGTGCACACTGATTCTTTTCTGCGGAAATATGTACTAACCATAGTTTTAAGTTCTTTACTGTTCCGACTTTGGCTCGTTAAGCTCTTGCAATTTATTAAATGAGTATAATTTCAATTATGTCTTTAATTCAAATGTTTTGACCTAGACAGTTTTGAATTTGAACACTGATTTTTTATTACAGAAAAGTGTGATAGCAAAATTTTAAGTTCATCTGTGTTCGTAGTGTGGCTTTTTTCATGCTCTTCATGCTCATTTTTTTTTGTTTTTTTTTTTGTTTTTTTGTTTTTTTGTTTTTTTGTTTTTTTTTTACATCGCGGGATTTCAACCATGGCTGTTTAAGTAAAATCAAACTGCACGAGTGTATAAAGAATTGAAATATCCAAAATAATAAAAATATTTTACATGTAGTAGGTGTCCATAAGAAGTTTTCCCTGGCCAAATCCAGTACTTTGCAGTATAATTAATCGTTTCCTACTAACATAAAGTACATATAGCGCTTTTCGCCCAGATCTTTGATACTGAAAAATGTGCAAAGTTAGCATGCTTTCCTTTCAAACTGAGGGCGTTTAAAGTTTAATTTTTCCAGACACACGGGAGATGTGGTCTAGTGAGGTAGAGACTTGAACCCAGAATGTCCTGATTAGATAATTCTTTAACGTGTTAGATCAGTTTCTCGTTTGTGTCGCCTTGATGACAGAAAGAGCTGGACAACGTTTGCATGGCTGTTGGCGCAGTATTACCATTGCTGATGACCACTTTCCATTGACCAACATGTCGGGGGTTCCGCAAAACTACCTGAAGTGTCAAGTATATTCATCACATATAATAAAAGAGTTACAGAAAACCGAAAACACCTAGGACAGTGTGATAGCTGGCTATTGGTCGCCTGTAAGCAGTGAAATAGGTGCGTTTACCTCGCTTATTGTTTTATGGTAAATGTTTACGTAAATGCTCAAAAAGGGGCAGAGAATGCGACTCCATGCAAGACTGGTTGACCAAAATAAGGTAAAAAAACAATAAAGAAAATTCCTTATGCCTCACTAATCTAGAATTTCTTAAGATGGTTTGTTGTCATAACATTTATTATTTAGTGTTGCTATTGACTGAGAAAAGGTGTGTACGTTTGTTTTGCACAGAACTCATCGTCGCTGTACTCGTTTTCGGGATAATATTACGGGATGGGGGGTGTTGATTTGTAATTTGTAATGGTGCTATTCGCCTCAATGGACACGCCAGACAGCGCTTGGGGTTCTTTATCTTCATTTGAAATAAAATTTCATTTCATCAGAAATATCTGCAATTCAATGGATTAATTGGCCTTAATCATTAATGTCATTTCTTCAGACCAACTAGAATGTATGGTATCCAGTTAGGAAATTGGCAAAACCCTGAAATACAGTATTATTTTTTTTCATAGAGCCCAACCCTTTACTTCATTACAACGTCGGATGCCGAGGGGGCGTAATTCTGCGCACAAAAAATGTCAGCGGTACGTGTGACGTAGGAAACGAAAATTAAGATGAAGGATAGAGTCCTCGACAAAACACTTCTCGCAAATCCCTGTGTAGTGAGACCGTGTGTGAATAAGTGTAAGTTGGTAGATGACCAGATTGCAGTTGATATAATAGTGTTTCGTCCTAACGACGATTAGGCCATTGGTCATACCATAAAATGACAGATGGGTTACGTTCATGGAGAAACCTCTCTTTGTCTAAATTATCCCATTCCTTTTAACAGATATCTGTAAACATCTGCTTTATTGAACTGATTAACTCTTTCAACGATCTGGGGACAGCTGGCGTTATATCAGGTTACAGAAGAGCACTTTTAGTCAACTCATCATCCAGCTTATTGACAAATATACGTTACATGCTAAAAATATGAACAGGCCTCCAGCTAAACGACAATTATTACAATACACAGTATACGACGTGAAATATTTTGAGGGTGTTTTCTCGGAAAAACAACTGGGATTGGCGTCATATTGGGACGCAGCCTCCCTCGTATCTTAAGTAAAAAAGGGCCCTTCCGCAATTGAATTGATGGCTGACAGGGTTTTTACAATACACTTATGTGCATATAATGGAGTATATCCTCCAAGAGACAAATAAAAAGTAAAGGCACCTCATATAATTGTAAAAGGCCTGTCACTTTTAAGATGTTTTTGGTTATTTATGGAATGATAAGCCAAGGAAGCCTTAACGGATGCCTAGCAAGTTATACTTGTACCCATGTTAACACGTACCCTGACCAAGTCATGCGTGTATGCATGTCAACTCGTACCCTGACCAAGCCGAACAGGTAAAAAATATTTCCATGTTAACACATACCCTTACCCTGTGGTACAATGTTCAAGAAGTCATAGTAGCCCGTACCCCGGTCAAGTCGTACATGTACCCATGTAAACTCGTAACCTGGCCAAGTCATACATGTACCCATGTTAATTCCTACCCTGCCCATGTCGTACACGTATCCATGTTAACTCGTACCCTAACCAAGTCGTACATACACCCAAGTTACCTCGTATCCTGGCCAAGTCGTACATGTATCCATGTTAATTTGCACCCTGACCAAGCCGATGAAACACAAATATTTCCATGTTAACACGTACCCTTCCTCTGTGGTAGCCATAGTAACCCGTACCCTGGTCATGTCGTACGTGTACCCATAATAACTCCCACCTTGGCCAAGTTATACATGCTCACATGTAAACTCCTACCCTGGCAAAATCGTACATGTCCCGTGTTACCTCGTACACTGGTGAAGTCGTACATGTCCCATATTACCTCGTACCCTGGCCAAGTCGTACATGTACCCATGTTAACTTTTAACCTGACCAAGTCGTACATGTACCAATGTTAACTTGTAATCTTGCCAAGTCGTACATGTACCAATGTTAAGGCGTTACATGTTACAAATATAAGCCGGCCTCCAGTTGAACTACAATTATTACGATGTACAGTATATGATGTGTAATATTACGAGGGTGTTTTCTCGGAAAAACAATTGGCATTGGCGTTATATTGAAGCGCTGCCTCTCTCGTATCTTGAGGAAAGCAGAGCCCGTCAGCTGTTTAATGCATGGCTAACTGAGTTTTTATCATACATGTATATATGTGCGTATAATGGAGTGTATCCTACAAGAGGCAAATAAAAATTAAAGGCATTGTACACCTCGTCTAATTGTAAAAGGCCAGTCATTTTTATGATGTTTTTGGTTATTTATGGAATGATAAGCAAAGGAAGCCATAACGGATGCTCTGTCCAAAGGATACATGTAGCAATGTTAACTCGTACCCACACCAAGTCATACATGTACCCATGTTAACTGCTACCATGATTAAGTCGAACATGTAGTCATGTTAACTCGTACCCTAACCAAGTGGTACATGTAGCAATGCTAACTCGTACTCTGAAGAAGTCATACATGTACCAAGGTTAACTTGTAACCTGACAAAGCCATATATGTATCCATGTTACCTCGTACCCTGGTCAAGTCGTATATGTAACCATGTTAACTCGTAACCTGACTAAGCCGTACATGTACCCATGTTAACTGGTACCCTGACCAAGTCAAACATGTACCCATGTCAACTTGTAACCCGGCCAAGTCGTACATGTGCCCATGTTAACTGCTACCCTGGCTAAATCATACATGTACCCATGTTACCTCGCACACTGATCATGTCGTACATGTCCCATGTTAACTCGCAACTTGACTAAGGTGTACATGTACCCATGTTAACTTGTAACCCGGCCAAAGTCATACATGTACCCATGGTAACTGGCAACCTGGCCAAGACATGCATGATAATGATAAACATTTATCGTTTATGCAGACTCAATAATACACGATAACTTCTATGTTCGGCCCAAATAGCCGAAGCTGCACGAAGTGGCTTAGAATCTCGACATTGGCCTCTGTTCACGTGAATCTATATAAATATGTTTAAGCCTTTTGTGAATAGAATAAAGATATTACCACAACAAAAGCAGTGAATCTTACATGCCTGTGACATATATAGACGTATACATGTTGGCGGTATAGTCCTGTATATGCAATGGATTAGTGTGTGTAGATTAGCTAACTTGGTAGGAGGCACGCACATGTAGGCTTTTTACACGATATCAGGAAGGAATGGCAAGAGTACTCAGTCGTAAGGCCCTGAGATAGAATGTCGGTTTTTGGTCTTTTCTCATCATTTCTGTTGTTGCTAGGTGAGTTACCTTATGTGATTTACGTGCAGATTTGTAACTGACGGAGCGTCAGCTCGACACACATGAAAATATAGACATCTTGTAAAATCAATGACCTGTTTTAGCATGTAACATAAGATTTGATCAAGTCATTCATCGTACACAATCGAGTTCCGCAGCAGCCTGTAATGTTAACTCGACAGCGGATAGTCAGTGTGTCATACATTCTTTACTGTAATGAAAAGCGGTTGAACTTTTCAAATTCAAATTGTGAGTTTAAGTTGTAGAATAATGAAGTACAGACCAAAACGCAAGGACAAACACGTGGACGCTTTGCTGGCCCAGACGGTTAAAATGTTCTGAACATGTCATTCATGTCAAACTTTGCAGCTCATGATTTTCCGTAAATGATGTTTTGTATTTTTTTCAGTAAATGACTTCGTCTTATAGCGCTACAGAGTAGATAGCGTCGTTTTTGAAGACCAATGTAAAACGTTAAGTTAAAGTTAGTCGAAGTTAATTAAATAATCCAAAAACCTCTTTGTTAGATGATTTGTAACTTGGAAAGAAAATGAAACTTTGCGTGAATCGGACACTATGAGTTCTTAATCACACCTAAGCCAAACAGCACAGTTTAATATCATTTAAGGTAATGGAAGAATGGTTTCATCTTTGTTCTCTTCTTAATACGGCTATTAAACACGCAAGCTCTGCCCATGCAATGACATTTTCCAGGTTCACATTTGATCAGTGAAATACAAATCAGGTTAATAAGGAATACACGACACCACATACTTCGCCATGATGCTTTAGCGTCGACAGCAATTTAGCGACGTGTATTTGTCCTGTCACAGGAAAACACAGTATGTGTACACACACCTAGGTCAGTGTGACCTACACCCTCTATTTCTGTTCTTGTGGTAAATACACCTCTGTTGCTTTTTTCAAAACATCAAATTTCCGGAGTATTTACCCCACACAAAGAAGCCCTATCTGGAAATTAACCAATAAGACAGGTGGACAATGGATGTAAGTTTCAAGGCAAAGGAAAGACTAACCTGCAGTAGATGTCAGATGAAAGACTGTTACAGACTGTCCACGAAAGCAGTTTTATTTTTTTTTTGTTAGAGCTATTTTAAGTCTAGTAAAATGCATTTAGATGATAGGATTCTGCGGTGATGTGATCTCACGTACAAGTGTATGTCAGTTTTGCCTGAAGTAGTTTGTTTCGAGGCCCTTTCTTTGGATGCATTCATAGCTCTGTGTGTATACAAGAAAGTAGTTTGACTTTTTAATTATATTCAGCTGAGTAAAGGGCTTTAGAAATGCTGGCTTCTACGGTGGTCTGTTAGGACCCGGTCGATAGCAATGACCAAACACATGGTAATGGCTCTACATCTAGGCCTATACACATTTCCACGCAAGAATCAATTTATGTTTGTCCAGTGGTAAAAAATCTTAAATGATCAGAAAAGGCCACCGTATAATTTACTGTCCCAAATCTATTGTTAACTGGGTTGATCAAGAAACCGAAAAGAACCAGACACTATATGAGGAGTACTATTACAATGGAAAACTCGTCAAACTCACTCCAGCCTAAAAAAAAAAAACTACATTCAAAGCCATGTTATGTTCCCGTATCATCACACATTCACTGTACTACGCCACAGTCCTCGGTGTACAAGATCTACTAATACACTTGGTTTGAGCACAAGTATTGAAGTAAAAGTGCAAAACCGTTTGTGTTCAAATTGAACACTTTACCCGTCTTCCTTTCACGCTGCTCAACGATTAAGCCTGAGACGAATAGAACAAGCTGCCTTCATGATTAGCGTGGAATACATTACCGTGTATATCATTTTTGTGTGAAAAGCCTTCGATGACTTCGATGTCTCAGCTCTCACAATTTGCCTTCAGTATTGACGGTTACAGTTACACCTACAAGAGCCGTTGTCGAGATTTTATCACCTTGCATCGCCAACAGCCAATGTCCTGACAATGCCACCTGTCTTCAGGTTCTCGGCAGAAAACAGTGCACCTGCAATGAAGGATACGTGGCGTCCACGAGTTTGGCCGTCTGTGAAAGAGGTGAGAAAAACAGAAGTAAGACCAATAGTATATACAACATTCTTAAGACAAGTATTGTCTTTTTCACCGCTCGTTGTAAGGACATACGGTTTTATGTGATCTGTTTGTGTATGGAGTATGATAAACATGATGTATCATTCCAGCTGTGTATTTGAGCGAACCGTGTATAACAAGGTGTGCTGGGTTCTTCATGTTATGCGATCTGACCACAAAGCTGTGCATGTGTTCTGCGGGATACGTAGGTGCGGCAGACGACAAAAACTGCGTAACGAAAGGCAAAGGCTTACTGGAAGAAGCTTGTGGAGCCAAGTGTGAATTCAACTTTGAGCAAGTCTGTGTAGACGGAGTTTGCAGGTGTAAACCGAACTTAAGTCCAGTGACCAATGAAGAGATTCGTGCGTTGAATAATCCTCTACGCCAGTGTATAAACAGTACATACTCATTTGGTAAGCATAATCTGCTGAATTGGTTTTGATCAACTTGCAGTGATGAAATTGATAAACTAATTTTAAATTAATAACTTATTAGTTAAAAAATTAGCTTTCAATTCACCATACATCTATAAATGAATAGTTTTATGATAAAATGTCTCTTGAAAACACTAGTTGAATATATTCACTATTTAAGAATGAACTTTGTGAAGATG
Organism: Liolophura sinensis; assembly: GCF_032854445.1. Taxonomy (NCBI): domain Eukaryota; kingdom Metazoa; phylum Mollusca; class Polyplacophora; order Chitonida; family Chitonidae; genus Liolophura; species Liolophura sinensis. The sequence continues at coordinate 8,397,551 of NC_088296.1, read as the reverse complement.
CTAAAATGTCATCACTAAGAAAACATTTGCAAGGCGCAATTTTTTTATTTGTTTGATCAAATTATCATGACTTGAGTATAGTGATGCACCCTGGTTTTCGGCGATCAGCTAAACAAATGTGCACCAGTAGAAAATCTTCAGTTACCAAGTGACCGTGACTCTTAAACGGCACAATATAGCTTTACTTTTGCCCTGTTTCAGACGGATCAAAGACAACAACAGCATCCAGTTCCAAAGAACTCGGTATGTCGCATGTAATGTTTTAGCGTTTATACTAACTTGCTATCAATTAATCTCTTAAATTTTACAGTAAGTATGCTGCTTGAGTGATCCTAGAATGTGTTCTGTTTTACAGCAGATTATTCGTTAAATGTTACGCCCATATTCTATCGTTCAACACAAAGTGTCTATTAGACTAACAGAATATTGTGTTGAATTTTCAGAATAATGTGCTTAATAAGAGAATACATTCCAGCATCATTCAGATAACAGACGTTCTACAAAAATTAACAGATTAATTTTTCGAATGTTGCCAGATTTGCATCCTGCCCTGTATGTTACTCAGACGCCTTATGACGCATGTGTGACGACTGTTTTGCCACTTTCATTAACCTCACCGCCTAAAGCAGTAGTGTGGACGTTGCGGAAAGAAACACATCCGTTTCTTCTAAATCCGTATGCATATACATAAGAATAGTTGAAGCTAATATATTTTCTCCTACTCTCTGCTCGAGGGATCGCTTTTAAGGCCGCTTTGCTGACTCCACAGTCTGACGTTCCTTGGGACTACTCGTCCTTCTCCATGAGGTGTGCATATATATACTCAACAAAAATATAAATAACGAAGTTAATTTATATTCTTTTATCACACTGTTAAAAAACGTGTTAACTTAACAATCACGGTAAGTATTCATTGTCAACTTTAGATTTTACTTTCCACCCGACTTTTGCATTTTTGGGGTCTTCAGGATGCCGACAATGCACATGCTGAGCTCTGATTGGCGAAAGCTCTTTCACAATGCCACAACTCTTGGATTCTTGCCATAAATTGTGACAATTCGGTGGAAATGGAAGCCACAAATTATAATTAATACTTACCCTACTTGTTGTGTTAACACGCTATTTAGTACTGTGAGGAACATTATAAAATTGCTTCGTTTGTTTATATTTTCGTTGAGCATATGAACGTCACATTAGAGAGGATTCTACAGTGACTTGCCAAAGGTCGATGATTTACCTCGAGCTGTCCGGTTTCCTCCACCAATAAAAACTGACGGTCATTGTGTGACAAATCACTGTGTATTGAAATAAACAACCGTCAAAGTAATAAATCATATCTTTTAAGTAAGGCATTTAATTACAGCTATAATAATGACGGATTACTTTGACCCGACCGGTTTGTCCCATCCATGGAACTGACAACAGCTGTATGCATCAGTGAAATATTCTGGATAACAGCATTCGATACCACTAAATGAAATCAGTCAAAACACAAGTTGGTGTCTGTGGAAACTTGTATCAGTTACCATGTACAATGTATAAATATATGTTTGGACTTGGTTACCTGTAAGATAACTATGAACTCATTCTGTGAAATATATAAGAAGAAACGTAAACTCCCGGTAGCTAATACCTTGGTTTGTCATAGGCTTGGATACTTAATGTCTGTATTCCAGCACTTTGGCGGCATGGACTCGCCCTGCCAAAAGAAGACACATAGTATGAATACGCACGCAATGACTTCTCGTCGTCATATGACTGAAAAGTTGCTGAGTACGATGTAAAACCGGAAGCATACATAGACACACATACGTACATATATTTTATATACAGACATTGTATCCAGTGTACTATAGTATAAGGCTTACACCCTGCAACCTGTGAAATCCTGGCAATGGTCAATTTACCTAACTTAGGAGGGTTTTACTTTTGTCCTCTAACTGTTCATGTATAAACCTAAAAGTAGACACAGACAGACGCCCGCTAGTACCAGGGTGTAGCACTTGTATGAGAGTCTTTGTGCCATTGCAGAGATGTAACAAGACAAGTCACGTTCAGCTTGTTATTCAAGATTTTACTGGGAACCTTAACAACTCGTGCATAGCCTCGTACATTGTCAGTGTCTACACAATAGCAAGTGAGCAGCTACATCACATGTTACATCTCCCTTATTTTAGAGTTATTCGTTATGCAATTACGTTAAGAGCATTACAGATATAACTGGTTGGGTTCATTTAACCTTTAGCTCAGAACTTTCGAGCTGGAAGCCACAATAAACAGATGAAATGAGGGTTAATGCATTATCAAATGAACTGCAACACTGCATTATCAAGCATGTAAAACACATCGAAGAGGTTACGCAAAGTCAGTTGGATCACCACAGTATAGAATGTAAGTTAGAGTGAGATCCATTTCACTTTAGAGCCTCTGCATCATCAATGCCCATTTATGTTGATTAAATCATTGTATATACAGTTCAAAACACAAATCACCAAAGCCATTTGGAAACGCGTATGACTTCTACGGAGCGTCAATATCACTACTGTCACTTCACGGTTTAACAGTCCATAATATGGTTCACTTATTTGTCCATCACAAAGTCCTTAAACCATTTCGGTTTGGTCACCACACGACCAGACCTAGTAACTCGTTGGTCTGCATTAATGTCACTTGCAGGTAGGGAACTTGGCGTTCTCCGGCTGGCGTACTTGAAGACGTCGGCTGATCGGGTGTCTGGGGGTCAGTGTCACAGGGAGGTGATACACTGAAACATACACCAGACTTGCGCAGATGACGACGGTTTCTGTGTAATGTTCGATTGTCCTCAGTGATCACATTGTATGATCTACTGTTCACTGATCCGTTAATTTGGGCTTTTTGCCAAGTCTGTCCACGCACCTGTCCTTGCGGCTGAATCTGTCCCACATCCCCTTTCCTTAGCATGGGAAGGTCTCTTGTACCTCTGTTGTAGTACATCTCTTGTTGCTGTCGCTGGTGTTGGAACTTCGACGAGAAGTGGGAAACACGTGGTTTAAGCTGTTTTGGAATAGTCGGGAGCAGTGTCCTTGTTCTACGGCTCATAAGTCTTTGGACAGGACTAGCGTCGACACCTTGTGTCGGGGTGTTGCGGAAGTCAAGAATTGCCAAATATGGGTCAGTCCTGGACGCCGTTGCCTTCCGCATCAGGGACTTAGCTGTTTTCACTGTATTTTCAGCCTTACCATTACTCTATGGGAAACCTGGAGAGGAGGTTTTCGTCTGGAAATCCCATTTTCGGCTGAACTTGTGAAACTCTTCCGATGTCTAGTAGGACGCATTATCGGATATAAAGTTTTCTGGTATTCCGTGTCTGGCAAACTGGGCTTTCAGTTTACGGATTATGGTAGAACTGGTTGTATTTTCCAGGTAGTCTAGTTCCCAGAAATTGGAGTAGTAATCCACTGTGACTAAATAGTCATTGCCATCAAATGTAAACATATCACTGCCTACCTTCGCCCATGGTCTGTCAGGGATTACATGCGGATGTAAGGTTTCCTTTGGCTGCTTGCTTCCATAGGACCAACAAATGTCACACTTCTCAATGAAGTCTTAACGGCAGCACTCATCCCTGGCCAGTAGACACAATCTCGAGCTCTACGGCAACATCCTTGAATACCCACATGTGATGAGTGGATACGATGTAGCATATCTGCCCTTAGAGATTGAGGTATGACAATTTGCTGACCTTTGAGAATAACGCCATCTTCAGTTGTCAGCTCATCTCTTAGGTTGAAGTAGGGTACCACTGCTGGGGATAAGGTGTCCTTACGTTCAGGCCATCCTTCCTGAATCAGAGATTGGAAATCATTGCCAGCAGCAGTATGGTCTCTCACATCTTGTAACCTGGTGGGTGTTATAGGTAGGTTGGAGACTTGGTTAACAGTTTTCCATTTCAGTAGCAAATGAACTGGGCTTGTGAGGAAGTGGTGCCCGGCTCAGTGTATCCGCCAAGTACATGAATTTTCCAGGATAGTAGGCGATTGTAGCATCGTAGACTTGTAAACGAAGCAACATTCGCTGTAGTCGTTTGGGAGCTTTGTTGAGAGGTTTCTTGGCTATAATTTCTAGGGGTTTGTGATCCGACTGTATAGTCACATGTCTCCCAAAAGCGTAGTTATGGAATTTCTCCAATCCAAATACTACAGCCAACAGTTCCTTTTCTATTTGCGCATACCTGCGTTCTGCGTCAGACAGAGTTCTACTCGCAAATGCAACGGGTTGTCCATTCTGTGTTATTGCGGCTCCAAGTCCTGCGTCGGACGCTTCACACTGCAAGGTAAGTTCCTCTTTCACGTCGTAGAAGCGTAGTACGGGATCCGTGCTCACTAAAGTCTTGATTTTCTCTAGTGCAGCATCATGAGTAGCATCCCAGTGCCAAGCAGTGTCTTTCAGTGTCAACTGTCTTAGCGGCCCACAGACGTCACTAAGCTGAGGTAAGAATTTGCTCAAGTAGTTTACAAATCCTAACAGTCTCTGTACAGCAGGAACATCTGTTGGTTTGGGCATGTCGCTTACGGCTCGCACTTTTTCTGGTTCCATCTTCAGCCCTTTGTCAGATATCACGTGGTCCATAAAAGTCACTTCCGGTCGGCAAAACTTGATTTTATCAAAGTTCAATTTGAGGTTCTTCTCACGACAACGTTCCATTAGGTTCTCAAGATTTTTGTCGTGGTCACGTGATGCCTCTTCATAGGTGTCACCTTCTCCATACAGCAGTATGTCGTCGTGTATGGACTTGACGCACTTCAAGCCTTCCAGAGCTTGCTCCTGTCTCAGTTCGAAGACTTCCGGTGCAGAGGAAATACCGAATGGTAATCTACATCAACGATACCGCCCTAAAGGTGTATTGAAAGTAGTCAGATTGGAGCTCTCCTCATCAAGTTCCACGTGCCAGAACCCGTTTTTAGCATCAAGTGTTGAGAAGATTTTAGCTTTTGTGAGTTCAGGTAAAATGTCCTCAATCGTAGGTATGGGGTGATGGCTACGTCTCATGGCCTGATTCAGATCCTTTGGGTCAATGCATATCCGGAGTTTATTCGGTTTCGAAACTAACACCATGCTTGATACCCACGGTGTCGGATCAGTAACAGGGGCAATTATGTTTAAGTCAGTCAGTCTCTGGAGTTCACTTCTGACCTTATCCCTAAGAGCTACAGGGACTTTACGAGGGGGAGGGGGGGGGGGGAGGGTGCACAACTGGAGTAACAGCGGGGTCAATGTCAATCTTATACTTGCCCTCTAACAAACTAGTGCATTGGAACACGTCTCTGTACTGTTTCTTTAATTCTTCCAGTGTGATAGGACTGTGAGTAGATTCAGAGGTGTTCTTACTTACTGACAAGATGTTTTCAAAGTTGACATGTACTAAGTTCATGGCCTGGATAGCTTGAGAGCCCAGAATCGGTGAACATGCCTTGTTGTTCACGACTACAAATTCAGTTTTGCACCGTTTTCCATCTTCAGGGTTTTGAAATTTTACGAACATTTGCCAGCAGGCTTTATGGTAGACTTGTCGTACAAAGTTAACGTTTGTGAGGTTTGCTGAATGTTGTATGCAGAGAGGTCACCAAGTTCATGTGACGGGTGATGGCATTGCATGTTGCACCGCAGTCAAGCTGGAACCTTACTGGTTTATCTTTCACAAGCATGGTAGCGAAAATCCGCTTTGGAAAACTCTGTCCATTTACAGAATTAACACACAGAGTTTTAGATGTAAAATCAACGGTGTTTATTTCAAAAAAATCCTCTTCCTCAGAAGACACAGTTTCTGACACAAAGTTGAGATTACGCCAGCTGCGGCACATATTACTAAAGTGGTTCTTGGAATGGCATGCGTTGCACACCTTTCCATATGCCGGACACTTGTCGCGTTTTTTCTCATGTCGCAGTCCACAGAAATTACACGGCCTTTCTAGCAGGTTCTGTTTTTCCAGGTTTTCCAGTTTGTTTAGAATTAGAGATTTAGAATTTCTGGATTTCCGTGCTTTCTGTTTTGGGTCAGATTTGTTGCTTACTGCATGTACAGCTGACTGGGCATTCAGGGCTAGGCTCTGTTTCTTGGATATTTCAGATGCGCGGCAGATGTGTACGCATTTATCCAGGGTGAGGTCAGTTTCTCGCAGTAATCTCTCTCTGAGATGGATTTCTGAGATACCACACACAATTCTGTCACGGATAAGGGAATCGTGCAGTTCACCAAAATTACATGTGGCAGCTAGTATACGCAGATTTGTCAAGTATTTATCAAAGCTCTTACTTTCCTGATTACGCAGTGAAGAAGTGATATCTTTCCACCGTCTCTTTTTAGGATCACAATGTCTGTCAAAAACGGCAAGGACATCATCCAGATTACGATCCTGTTCAGCTGGTCAAATTCCAGAGTGGAGTAGATTTCTCTACCCTGTGGTCCTATTAAGGATTTGACAGTTTGAGTTTTAAATCTTCAGGTTTTCCACTCATTGCCAATTCCATGTACAGTGTAAGTTCCTCCTTCCATTTCCTCCAATGGTCAGGAAGGTAGGTTGTGTCCATATCAAGCTGACGAGGCGGCTTTAGTATAGACATTGGCAAAGCTTGATGTTGAGCAGGCTGTTGTACCCGAATTTCTGCCTCGGCCATAATTATAGCTTATTTGATACGTAGAGTACAGTTCATGGAGGGCTATTTCCGTTTTAAAGAGTGTACGGTAATGTTCGAGGATATTACAGCTAATACACACACGGCAAAATAAACTTCCACAGTGTCGTTGTTGTGTTCAATATCGGGGTTACCCGGTTTCCAGTTGTCGAGAGGTTTATAGAAATGTTTTCATTTGCGAGGTGTGAGAAGTTCAGACTAAATTTTGTCTCTGCAAGATCTGGAGCGTCTTACAGGCTCACCTTCTGACACCATGTAGCACTTGTATGAGAGTCTTTGTGCCATTGCAGAGATGTAACAAGACGAGTCACGTTCAGCTTGTTATTCAAGATTTTACTGGGAACCTTAACAACTCGTACATAGCCTCGTACATTGTCAGTGTGTACACAATAGCGATTGAGCAGCTACATCACATGTTACACAGGGCTAAAGCAGAAACTGTGTAAAAACATGCAGTGCTAATAGTGAGTTGAAAATCATTATATATCAGTAGTCTAGAATTACTCAAAGGGCTACGTTGTCATCACATTACTCATAGAATCACATTAAACAATGCAAGGGCACGAAGCCAAGAGGATTCGTCGACCAGAAAATTACTAGTTTATGCGGGAGTACAATACAATAAATGATTTAAAAGATAAAGAGCAAAACCACATCAGTGACTACAGTGTAATACTTGACAAACGGTCATAAACAGTATTACCTGTAAAATCCGGGCATTTGTCAATTTACCTCAGTCATAGTTTTATGTTTAAGCTCTTAAGGACATTTGTGGCGGGATATCATAAGGAGTGAATGATTTCTACTAGGATTACTGTATACAAAATGTAGCTTAAGTAATAAAAGTCCCCATGCCATTAATAACCACGTGTTGTTTCATGCCAAACATATAAAACCGATGGCACGAGACTTACACCTGTACACGTGTTCGTTTTGGAGTGAAAGATTCCGTCGTATATTTATTTGTTTATTTGATTGGTGTTTTACGCCGTAATCAGAAATGTTTCATCTACATGCTCCTTTGTCATTTAAGTGATTTTTCTGACTTTTGCATAGCCTGAGAGTTTTAAGAGTTTTCGAAAAAAAAAAGAGAACAAAACAAAAAACGATTTTTTCCGATGCATTGTGTCGCCATTATAGCTACATAAACGTAGTACTACGTGCTTTTGGTGAAATGGGCCCCAAGGCAGTTCTTTAACACTAGAGATACGATCAAAATACCTCAAAAATTATGACTTTCTGTGCATTGTGTTAAAATAAGACAATCGACTGACAAAGACAGTAAACAATGCTCCTTAACAAAAATTAATCCAATGTATCTTAAGGATGACATTCCATTTTTTGCAGAGTGGACTGTATATACGTGTTGTTAGTTCAAACCCGTGTTAGTTCTCTCTGTAATAGACAATATAAAACTAGACTAAAAGAAAACAAAAACTCTCCTGCGGCCTAAGCAGTGATGTACCTAAGGAGGAAAAAAAAAGAAAATCAACAAGCAATCTCATATTTTTGGCAGGAGGACGCGGAAGCGGTTGAGGAAATATGAGCATCTATGTACATGTGTAATATGTTTCATACAAATTATTCTATTGCGTCATTTACACCGACATCTCAGGCCAATTACACAGAACCACCAACTCAGGCCAACCACACAGAACCACCAACTCAGGCCAACCACACAAAACCACCATCTCAGGTGAACCACATAGAACCACCATCCCTGATCAACCACACAGAGGCACCAGATTTGGATGGAGCTAAAATTGGAGGTAAATCTGTCTGTTTGCCAAGGCATACTAGCGTAATAAAAAAATCTGTGTATGACAAGTCCATCAGTAAGAGGGTGGACATAATGCAGTTGCTCCTGGCATCACAACGGGTACAATACAGTTTAGTACCTTTTCGACCATGTCTAGGCTGGATGGGGAAGTAGCGTCAGTTGGACTTTAGAACACTAGTGGGTTAGGTGTTACTTCAGAAGTTTATGAGATAGTGTCAGTGAAGTGGTGAACAGCTCGAAAACACATCACTCCTGGAAATACAGCTTTATATAAGTCTTTATACAAGCTACAGCTTGAAGTAGTTTTTTTAAACAGTGGCCTTTCCTTTTATTGTACAATGAAAGACAACTATTGCAACAACGGCAAAAATGACGTATAGTACAGAAAACTGGTGGGCCGACCTATCTCTGTGAAAATCAGATTAATGTTAAATTTATAAGTAAAGGCAAAAAGAATGTTCTAAGAGACGATAAAAAGCTTTTGGACAAACTATGCCGCCTTTATAATGCAAATTTGGGATGTGTAAAAATAAATTTGTCTGTTTTCTAACATTGCTACATGGTTGATGGCCAGATAAACGGTTACGTTCATTTCAAATTTAGGAAGGTGTTTTGACACAATTTAGGTCCAAGATTGACTGATCTAACTCTTGTTTATAATGATAACGTGATTTTACGTGTGTTTAGGCTTGTGTTGATTGCATGTGTTTAAATTCGTGTTGAATACATGTGTTTAATTAGTGTTTAATGCATGTGTTTAAATTCGACAATCAACATTCACTTCCTGCTTCTTCATATTTTGATTATCTAGGTTCATTTTTAGTAATCGATATTCTTTCTCATTGGCTGGTCACCGTTAATTTACGGTGTTCACCTTGCATTCGAGTTACTGACTAATTTCTAATTTTGTTTTCACATGCCCCAGAACTGACAAAAGGCTGGGCAGCAGAGATAAGCTCTGCTGTTTTTCTTACTTTAATCGCTTTTTTGTGGTTGTTGTTTTGACGTAAGCAACAATTTTTCATAGTTTATTATATATTTTGACCCTAAGTGGATGAAATTGTGTGTATAGTTTTGGTATAATTGACCCATTGCCACAAACCGATTACCCATACATACATGGGAAATAAAGCACATACATTCTCCTAGATTTAACACTGAATGTACCATTGCTGCAGGCAGAATCGCAGTTTGCAACAAATATCAGAAAAATTATCTTTCATCTTTATTTTTATTTTAATGGGAGGTTAGCTCATGCTGGCTTCCTTTCGGTCCATATACAGGAATATTTAGAGCTGTGTAAAACAAATTCGGATCGTGACAAGATAAACTGATTATTTTTGTCACATCGAGCATGACAATTGCTAACACGGTGACCCGCTATTTTCCACTACACGGAAAATCCGTAACAGAACCAAAATAAAACCGTTTAAAACATCGTAGACACTGCTTTGTTGCATTCACCAAGATTCATGATGGTTAGTGAAACTTGCAAATAAGTTTTGTTGTGAATTCTTTGCGTTAGAAGCCTAAATTTCAACATTTCTTTCAGCAGGATTTTCGAAATTACCGCCCATCTCACCAGGAATATCATCGGATCACGTTAGTTGGCTATGGCCTATATATAGGTCACAGCCTTGGAACCAAATGGTTCGATAAATGAACAGCAACGAATGCTGTTACTCTGGAAACAAAGCAAAACTCATCATTTTAACACACACCGATGGACTGTGTTTCTTCTGTCCACAGAAATCACAGTTTTCCTCAATGTTTTCTAGAACTATATTGTAATGAAATGTGTGGTTCGGTTCCAACCGTTCCACAATCGATATACCACTAATTTAACAAATTATGTAAAGGCTGACTCCTTGTATATCCTCTATTTACACATAATACTAAAACGTAGCAACGGTTTAAGACTGACATCTGAATACAGGCAAAAACAAGCCGAATTGTCAACCACGTGCCGTCTGCTATTCATGTTTAATGATGTACCATTTAATATTACGCTCAAAGTAAACATAATTCAACACACAAGATTTTAACACGTTTCAGATAGACCATTGATATCAGTGATGTCAGCTACGACAAATGTAGGCCTGTCAAAAACATCAATTTCTGTGATACCATCTTCAACATTAGCAGTTACAAATACAACCGCCAATGCCAATGGAGTCGGTATGTTATCACGTTTTTTATTTCATTCTTCCTGGTGTTTTGGTGCGTCCTGCTTTATTTGATTTTAGCATTCTTTGCGCTTCATCTGTCATTATTTACTGATTGATTTTTTAAAATTATTAATTTAGTTTTTGAATTATTGATTTATTGATTTATCTGACTGGTGTTGTAGGCTGTACCCAATAATACAATGTATTTCATCTATACGACATTTGGCAACATTAAGGTGGGCGTAACTCGGGATTGTTAGCTTTCACCAATCTGGCCACCTGAAACGCTGACCTAACGTAGGGGAAAGAAAAGGCAACACAGATAGTTGATGGTATATTGATACAGACACAAGAAAGGCGACAATATATCTTCAGTGCGGTCTTATAGGGCTTGACGTCGTTAATTCAGGACACGTTATTTGGCAATTGTGTCAGCGTACCTAAATTGATTAATGTGACAACGGCTTATACACATCTGACATCAACCAAATCTTGAAATTCGATATTGAAGCTTAATTTAGGGGCCAGAAATATTGAAATTTCAATCACCCCAGAAATATTATCCAAAACTTTAATTTTCAGTGCCAGAAACTAAGAATTATGATGGTACATTTTAGCCTTTGTCAGGAGAGGCTTTGTGTAATCTACCCGTAAGCACGATGGTTTAACTTTTTCTTAAGAGTCTGTAACAGATTTAACTTTAAACCAAGCCTACACTTTGGTACATTGTCCAGAAATAATTATCTAACACTGTGTTAAATTTGAACTACATTTGCTGTTGTTACATTTGGTCTCTGTTTAATTGTTAGTTTTGTTGAAAAAAATTGTTGGTATATTGATACAGGCACAAGAAAGTGTCCACAACATGACACAACATCGGCATTAGTTAATACACTAATGGACAACCGGGGCCCATGAAAAGTTCTTCGTAATACCTTCTTTGAAATACCCATAAATGCAAATACATGTACCCTCTACATGGATGCCCAGTGTAAGTAATTAACCTGCACTGAGAATTTTACCTATACATTTTTCTGACAGAATTACATCTCCCAGGAGTAAAATTATCCTCTCAAGACGCCAGGAAAATATAAATATCATAATTTTATCGAGATATTCTCGCTGCCTTAGTGAACTAACACGTTAATCTCGAAGCAGGTCTTAGCATCATCATCATTGTGGGCGCACAACTGATTCCTCCACACATGTTTATCAAACGTCTTAAAAACTCAGGTTAAAATTAAAAAAAAAAACCTACAATTAAAATGTTTTGCTTCAAACAATTAAAAATTTGTACACTGATTGTTCACTGCAGAACAATACTCTAAACACAATTTTAAGTTCTTTAATGTTCCGTGTTTGGCGTGTTAATTAATTTCAACTGAATTACTCATTAAAAATTCAATCATATCTTCAGTTCAATTGTTTTGACCTACATCATGCCTCTAAAAGTAATATATAACTGCATGGACATATACAGAATTGAAAAAAATTAAGTCATGAAAACGTCTTACATGTAGTAAGTATCCATCAGATGTGCTTCCTGGACCAATCCATTGAGTCAAAGGCCTATGCGTTTAGATTTTTAGATGATCTCAATTCTGCTTTCTTTTCCAGCCTCGTTGGGAGTACCCTTTACTGTATGAATTCTCGTTTTCTAACCACCGAAAATACATACAGCGTTATTCACCCAGACCTTGAATATTGAAAAGTTGCATGCTTTCCTTTTAACCTGGAGGTATTTAAAGTTTAATTCAGACAAACAGCCCGACATAGAATGTAATAAACTCACACAAATAAAGTTTTGGCTGTTTACCGTTGCCATTGCCAACAGTTGCCAACCTTTAAATGAGACTAGAAAACAGGGCTATACATGAGAATGTAAACCAATCCAATTTCTCTCATCTTTTATTCTTCAGAATCAAGTTCTGGGCTAATCATCGGCCTTGGAGTTGGACTTGGGTCAGCCCTTCTCCTGGCTGCAATATTTGCATCCGTTATATTCATTCAGTAAGTAAAGTAGGCTAAGCGTGAGCCTCCGTAGTCGAAGGAGGATAACCCTAGAGCTTCCCAGCAATGTGGTCGGCGTGAGTTCATGTCCAACTCATGCTGGCTTCCTCTCAGACCGCACGTGGAAAAAATGTCTGACAGCAACCTGCAGAAGGCTGTAGATTCCACCCCCACATTTGTTATGAACAAATAACAAGCGACCATAGTCTGAAAGAAATTTGACGACACCTTTTGCCCTCCACCATTGAAGTTATGTTTTCGCTACTGTGTAGAGCTGTCTTTGTTTTCTGTGTGTCTGAAACAAATGTGTAAACGGATTTGGGAAAAAATGCATACAGATGTGCATTGCGTTAATGACATTTCCTTTAAATTATAAACATGGTCAGAATCTGGATATCAAAGTAGACATTTTAGAGACAGCCGCCACAACTGTTAGATATTTTGACATTTGACTTGAAATAGTGCTCAGTAGGTCAGTTTCGGTTTCTTTGGTAGTACTCGCTGGACGGTTTTCTACATTTAACTACTTGAGGCTGTTGTTACGGTGACTAATGTACCAATAACCAAATCTGGCCTCCAGTGAGTACGGGAGATTCATGATCCCTCAGCAACGGAATATGAATAAATCGGCTCGAGATATGAACCAGATTCTCAGCTGAGCTTCACTGGAATCTTGTTGGAATTTCGCCAGACTGTAGCGTTTTGTCCTTATTTCAACTTTCATCTGGACAAACTCCGGGAGTGTCATTCTATTATCACCGTTTCAGGTTTCGGACACATGCGTGTGAGAAACAATGACCGCATTCCGCTTATATAGAAAACTCACAATATACAGTGAAAAAGCATTGAAAAGGTAAATGAAACTCTGAAATTTGAAGAAAAAAGAAAATAAATGTGAAATTTAAAGAGGAAAAAAAAACAAAATTTACGATGTTCATAGATTGTACTGTTATTGCAGGAGGCATCAACATTTAAAACATCCGGGGAATGGCACTTATTATAATGGGGACCCCAATCCGAACGGCGTAATTGGCCTGGAAGGTACTTCTGTTGAGGCCACAAACACCACGTCTTTGCAAGGGCACATACCCAGTGGTTACCATAATTTGCACACTGGTAGTGACACAACAGATGTGTTACGTATTGGTCTAGGATCAGCTTGTAACTCTGATGAAGGTGAAACTGCCTTTTACGACAGCGTCATCGAAAGTACACCACAACAGCGCAATGTGACAATCGGCCGGAACAACGATGCTAATAACCGGAGTCGGGCAACATCGGGTAGCCTTCTACTGAGTGTCAATCCAAATTTTGGAGCTGTAGAGAGACCGGAAGTGCCACAGACTGACCTAGGCACAGGGTCTGGCACTGACGTCATTACACTTGACAGACTACCCTCGTACATAAACCTCAACAACGGAACTGACATCTACAGCCATGCCAATACACCCGACATGTCGGAGGGAAACCTCTATACGACCCTAAAATAGGAGTTCGATGTACACACCCTTGAAATGTATAGTTTTAATAAAATCGTGATTTTGAGATAAAGTGAACTTATACAAAAGCCAGTAAACACGGGAGATATGTTCACATCCAGTCCGGTGAGGTAGAAAATTGCACCCAGAATGTTCTGTTTAGATAAGTCTTCAAGATGTTAGATCAGTTTCTAGATTGATCAATTCGTCTCGTTTGTATCGGTTGAGGACAATTAGGACTCAATAAATACAAAAACTTCCTTTTACTTCACTGGTGTAGAATTATTTAACACAATGTGCTGTCATCAAATTACCATACAATGTCATTATAATAGCAGTGTAAGTACCTAAGTAAATATAGTGTTTCTTTCGACTGAAAAAAGGTATGTACATTTGTTTTGCGTGGAAATGATCGTCGCCTTAATTATATATGGGAGTAACAGTACGATGGTGTTTTCTAGGAAAAAGCAGTTAGCATTGGTGCTATGTTGCAGAACTGTTTTCCTCGTATCTTGACATAAACTAGGCCGGGGGCTTCCGTGGTTCCATTGGTTAGCGCGCTAGCGCAGCGTAATGACCCAGGAGCATCTCACCAATCCCGTCGCTCTGTGTTCAACTCGAGCTTGTGCTGTCTTCCTCTGGGAGCCATACATGGGAAGGGGTGGTTTTCTCCCACCAAATTGCTGGCCGCCATCCTATAAGTAAATTATTTTTGAGTACCGCGTAAAACACCTATCAAATAAATAAATAAATAAATAAATAAATAAAAACTGGGCCCGTCAACTGTTTGATGGATGGCTGACAGGGTTTTTACGAATGTGCATATGATGAAGTATATCATCCAAAGAAACAAATTAAGCTGAAAAACATCGTACACCTCGTCTAATTGGGATACATTTGGAAAAGCCTGTGTTATGTGAACAACTGCCGTCAGCTTCTTAATTTAGCTTGCCACTGTTTACATATGCTGAGTTCAAGGCCTACTGTCTGCCTCTGTCTTAGAATGTTCCAGAATGCCCTCAGTTCGGGGCCTGTTTGTTTACATTAAGTGTTCAAGAATTTTCTTATTCTGGACAACTCCACCAGTCCATATAAGGCCTATGAAAGCAGGTCAAAGGGGGGGTGGGGGGGGGGGGGGTTAGGAAGGCGAATTATTAAGAGTTTTGGATGCTTTCGCTGTGTGTTACTTTGTTATATCATATCTCCACCGAGCACTTATTCACTCTGAACTTGTATGATTAATTTGTGTTCTTTTGTACACACTGCTTATTAGTATACGGGCCCTGTCTGTTGAATTTTGTGTATATTTTGTCATACACTCAGTTATACTGTGATTTTGCCTCTGTGCAATTTTTAAGCATTGTGGAATACATGCGTCCGATTGGACTTGACACCGTTGTACATGTAAGTACTTTAGTATTTGTAAAGATACTGCTATCCTTTTTTGTTAAACTTAAGTACTTTAGTATTTGTAAAGGTGTTGTTATCTGTTCCCGTTAAACCTAATATATTGTTGTAAAATAAAATCTGCTGGTTTTGGTTGCTTTTTTGTGCGGCTAAACTGTCTTTTTAATACAGACAGTTTGGGTCGTAACACCTGTCACCTGTTATGGAATGACAAGCCAAGAAAGCCCTAATCGGCTCCCTGGCGACAGGATACATGTAACAATCTTAACCCGAACCCTGAGCAAGTCTTATATGTACCCATGTTAACTCGTTCTCTGACCAAGTCATTAAGGTACCGATGTTAACTGGTACACTGGCCAAGTCGTACATGTACCTATGTGAACTCGTACCCTGACCAAGTCATACATGTAGCCATGGTAACTAGTGCCCTACCAAGTCGTACATGTACTCATGGTAACTGGTACCTTGACCAGGTTATACATGTAGCCATGATAAATAGTACCCTGACCAAGTCGTACATGTACCTATGTTAACTCGTGCCCTGGCCAATTCATAAATGTAGCCATGGTAACAAGTACTCTGACCAAGTTGTACATGTACCCATGTTAACTTATCTCCTGTTCAACTTGTACATGTACCCATGTTAACATGTTCCCTGTTTAAGTCGTACATATACCCATGTTAAGTCCTAGCCTGACCAAATCGTACATGTATCTATGTTAACTTCTGCCCTAACACAGTCATACATGTGCCTATGTTAACTCGTACCCTGACCAAGTCTTACACGTACACATGTTAATTCGCAACCTGTTCAAGTCGTACATGTACCCATGCCAACTTGTACTATGTCTAAGTCGAACATATACCTATGTTAACTTGCACCCTATTCAAGTCGTATTGTTACTTATGTTAACTCGTACCCTTGTCAAGTAGTACATGTACATATGTTAACTCGCACTCTAACTAAACCTGACTAATTAGTGCATTTATATATTATGCAGGCGCATAGATCCCTTAATTTAGGAATAATATCGAGCACTTTCTTGTTCTGTGTCTTTGATTTATTTATTTGTATTTGATTCGTGTTTTACGCCGTACTCAAGCATATTGTGTCATTGAAGTATGTCTATATATATATAATGTTGTACGTCTATACGTCACACGTAAAAATCATCGTCAGTACTGTGCCCAACTCCGTGGGTTTACCCTGGGGTTGTAATACACACAGGGATATGAAGCTCTATTGTTCTCGCTCAGTCAGGCTTGGAAATCATGCCCTCACATTAACTGATCACGTGGCTTGAATTCTTGAACCTACCGAACAGATGACGAAGACAACGCCGTAGCAGGGTCAAAATACGTCAAAATATAAAAGTTAAATTCTAGAAATTGCCACTAAGTTTAGCATAGAGTGTTTGCCCAAGTACAAATTTAACTGTCGTGAAATCAACGGGATTTGTCGCTGAAGTTACTTGTCCATTTCTTGTGGTACAATCAAGAGAGTCGGCAATATGGCATCTTCAGGAATGTCCGTTTGCTAGGGCTGGTGTGTGTGTGTGTGTGTGTCGGGGTGGGGGGGGGGGGGGGGGGGGCATTTTTCCGTTTTATTTAAAGAACACTGTTTATCACTAGCCTGAATGCCGCTGACTTTCCGTCAACTTGAATTCAGAAAAGGTACCAGTAGCATTGATAAGTTTATATATTCTTTCCTTGTGATTTTAGTTTTTACTCTTGTGTTTTGGAGTTGGAAAGAAAACTCAATTATTTGTTTAACGCTCGTAGTCCTTTTGTCATTGTGCGCATACGGTTGACGTTTAATAGTGCTACCTTGAACGCAAATTGAGAAATCGCTATGGAAATCCTCTGACCAATACAATAGAGTAGTCCAAGGAAAATAAAAAAAAAAACACCCATTCAAGACGACTGGTCACAACACCCAGCGGCTAAAATCGGATAGTATTGACGATATTTGCTATGTAAATGATTTGTTTGTCTTTGTGAACACTATTCGTAGCAAATTAAAACTTGTACATAAATGCATAAATGCTGATTTAACGTGTTAGCCCTCTGTTATTATAAACTGTCAGTACAAACATTATTTTTATAAATTAGAATAAGTGTTCTAATTTCATTTTCCTGGAAATTTTTGTAGCGAGTATGGCTGATTTTACAGACAGCTCAATAGAAGCGACTCTCTAAAGAAATAGGTTATAATAAACAGATTTAAAAGAGACATATATACACTAATTAAAGTGAAATACAAAATACAGCATGCAACCCCCTCTCTTATATAGCCTAGTTGAGTTCAACTGCAACAAGTATATGTGAGACAGAATTCGAATGCATGTACTGGACCCACGCAGGGTGGAATTAAGGCAAGTTATATAAACGTCAGTATAAAAGTCCTTAGATTGATGTCACATGCACGTCCGAGGAATTACGTTTTTTACTTATTGTATTATTTGTTTGAGTGTTTACTTGATTAATAATAATTCCAGATTGTTGGAAGTTATACTATAAATCGTGTTGGCGTCCTCGGAGTCTAAAAGAGCATTTTGGGATTGGGAAATGATAATTTGCAAGCGACAAAAGTTGATTTACAAAAGCATGATGACACTGACGATCATGCAGTAGCCCCCTATATGCCTATATAGATGAGATTATAGCGTAACTCTTATGAATGGTGAGTTATGTCGGGGCCTCGAGTTTAAAAGTCATTGGTTAAAAACTGTTTTTGTTTTTTAAATTGTTTCTCCTTAAAAATTTTTTTTTTCACCTTGTAAGTTTTTTTACTGTCCCATTTTTTTTTTCACCATGTCAAGTTCACTAATGTGTTAGTAATACATTACTCAGTGAATTTGGTGAGCTAAAGTCTGGGGGGGGGGCGCAAAGCGGGGAGGTGGTGGGGACATGATAGTTAAATGTTATAATTATATATATAACTCCACGATACACAGTAACTTCCGTGTTCGTCGCGAATAGCCGAAGCTGCACAAAGTGGCCACGAAGCTTGAGAAATGCCGATCTGGGTTTAGAGGACTCTCAGTGTACACGTTTTTACGCCTTTTGTGAATTCCACAAAAGTATTATCACAACAAAACCAGTGAATATTTTATACATCAAAAATATACAGGCGTATACAGTCCTGCATATGCAATGCATTAGTGTGTCTAGTTTAGCCTACTTCGAAAAAGGCACCCACATATAGGCGTTTTTACGACATAGCAAGAAAGAAGTGCAAATGTTTATCAGTCGAAAGACGCTGAGAAGAGATGTCGGACTGTGGCCTTTCCTCATCATTTCTGTTTGCGATAAGTAAGTTACTGTATTGATTCACGTACTGACTGACGGACTGCCGGATGGACACACACGTAAATGTAGACATCTTTGCTAAACCAATCACATATTATAGCAGGAAACATAAGACTAGATCTGCCTAGTAATTGCATACTATCTAGTTATTCCGTAGCATGTAATTGTGACTTTGCATCAGTTAGTCAATGTGTCATGTTGTTTACAATAATGACAAGCAGACTGGAGTGTTAGTAGACCATGTTTTAGCCAGTCAAGCGGTCATCTAGTGAGTCAACAATTCAAGCGGCGTTGAAAAGTTATATGTTAGGAATGAAATATTTGCAAACGTATGCATACATCTGCAAAAGTCTCTCTAGTTCATT
The DNA here is from genome assembly GCF_032854445.1 of Liolophura sinensis. Lineage (NCBI taxonomy): Eukaryota > Metazoa > Mollusca > Polyplacophora > Chitonida > Chitonidae > Liolophura > Liolophura sinensis. The sequence goes on along the minus strand of NC_088296.1, from coordinate 8,378,356 downwards.
CTGAGACAGTGGCACTAATGTCGTAAGTTAGAAGTAAAGTCTAGTGTTAAAACTCAAGATAAAGGCTTGTGGAAAAGTTTTGGAAATTTCGGAAACTGTTTCGGAAACGCATATGACATTGAACTATACAGTGTATAAATAGGTGAAAGTGGACGACTTAGACTGCTTAAGATTTACAATGAAATACTTTTTAGTGAAAATGAGGTCCTATATAGTGCCTGTTTCACGTAACAGTCGCGGCAAAACGCTTGGCATAACTTCTGTTACAACACAGAGTGAAGGGTTGTATAGTAATTGTTTGATCCAGCGTTACGACAGCTGTGTACAACGGACTCCTGTCCATCTGATCTGCAGGGGTCAGATCCTTAACCAATATGGTCGGTCATACCTATTAAACTCCAGATACATGGAGTGCAGTTTTAATTCAGTAAGTTTGTAGGCTACTGGGCGAGGGCCGGTTGTTTTCTCAGGACACTCTGGTCTCCTCCAGCAGATATAAATCCGGGAAAGAAGTCATAAATATCAATAAACTAAATATAACAAACACAATGCAAAGATCTTGATAACTGTCAGTTTTGGATAGGTGAGAATAAAATGTCACCTATTGAGACAACGTTCCAGTTTTGAGTGGCATTAGCATTAACCAGGGGCCATCCCGACAAAAGTAAAACCAAATGTTAGTTTAAATCCGCAGGTATTGACGACAGTTCTCATCGCGTGAACCCAACTTTAGACTTTCTTCTTTACATTTTAGTCAAATGACACAGTTTAATACAACCAGATGTCAAGGCAAAATGATCCCAACGGTCTTCTATATTCATTCAGTTTTATTAAACACGCTCTGTTCAAAGGCTATATCGAGGTTATCTGAATAAGTGTAATTTGATAAGTGAATTACAAGTCAGGTTTTGAATCGAACTTGTGATTTCTCTATGGAAGTGTGACTTAAACTCCGTATGTTTGTTCAAGTGGAAAATACACTATGGCTCTGAATGACTTCTTTTTAATACGTAAACATTCCGGAGTATTTACCTCACAGAAAGGATCATTCACACTGTCCACGAAAGTAGTTCGATTTTCCTTTACAACTGTATTGAACCGAGTAAATGCATTCATGACTCTAAATGTAAAGACCTACAATTCTTTTGAATTCGTTTCAACTGAGGAAAATGCAACTGAGGTATTATCTTCTACCTGGTCTGTAGGGATCTCACTATATAAGTACATTTTGGCTTGAGTAATTCGTCTCAAAATTCATTGGGAAAATGGAAGCATATGTAGCTACCGTATGTGTATACATTCTGCATGCTGAAATCACCCTGTATTAGTTAACTATTAAACATATAAAGTGATGCCATTGATTTCAATATGGAAAGCAAAACCCACCATAGAATCTACTGTTTCAAATATATTTCTCCACTCGGTTGAACAAATAATAGAAAAAAAAGATTACAAATATTGTTGCGGACAGCTTTATGATGTTTGTACATTTGACATACACATTATGTTATTGTTTTAGTTGACTTCAACAAATATCCACTTGGCTAACACCAGAAACTGCTTCCAGGTTAAAGAACACAGTTATGCGGAAATAGATCATTTCCTTGTTCCGAAAGTCAAAGTTTCACCCCTGATGTTCATGATAGGTTATAACGTTTGACACCCATGATATGTAATTGTCACAGCACTATATACCAAAGGGGAATCCTCCAGTTGTTTGACCGTACGGCCATCCAGCCTGAGGATGGTCGTGGATATCCGCCGGGCTCTGCCCGGTTTCCTCCCACCATAATGCTGTCCGTATAAGTGAAATATTCCTGAGTAAAACACCAATAAAATAAAATGAACAAATAAATAAATCCTCCCAGTTCCCATATCACAAACATAGTAGTAGTTCGTCTCAAGATTCTTTCAGCGAATCCATTTATATGTCACTCTCGTATGTATACGTATATATATTTCTGCATACGTATATATATTTTCTGCATATTTCTGCATCAAAATGACTTTTGATTAGTTAACTATTAAAGATCTGAAGTGATGCTATTGGTGTTAATGTTGTAAGGAAAGCCCACCGTAGAATCTACTGTTTCAAATATATTTCTCCACTTGGTTGAACAAATAATATAAAAGAGAATCGAACTACTTTCCTGGACAGTTTATTGATATTTGTACATTCAACATACGCATTATGTTATTGGTTTAGTTGACAGGTATCCACATAGCTAACACCCATAACTACTTCTGGTGAGAAAGGACATAATTATTTGTAAAACATATCATTTCCTTGTTTCCGAAAGTCAAAGTTTCACCCTTGATCTTCATGATAGATTATAACATTTGACTCCAATGATATTTGATTATCAAAGCACTATATACCAAAGGGGAAACCATCCAGCTGTCAATTTCACAAACATATAAACTTAAGTCTGAGCTTAATCGTTGTATGTGCACATTGGTCAGAATTTAAGGAACAGACATGCGCTAAACAGTAATACTATAATTGGGAACCCAAGAAAATCTCGACTTAAACACAATCGTTCAATGTCCCGTTATTCTGGTGTTTTTATATATATATAGTCCCCTCACACAACTCTGTGTTCAATAGATCCTAATGTTAGAGCCCAAACAATGAAGTGTTAGTGCAGAACAGTTCCTTTGTATGTATCTTTGGGGCTTTTAAGTCGTACTTTACACAATTGTTCAGGCTTGTGACGACAAGGGGAGATGTGTTGTGTATACATATGCTGTGTGTTCTTGTAGCAGAGAAAGCCCATGCTGCCATGGTGCTGCCGTCACTGGAGTTTCATGCTGAAGTCACCACACCCAGTCACATTATACTGACCCCGGGCCAGCTAGTCAGCTTCCCTTTATCTAACTTCTCTGCGTCCAGCACCAAGGAAGAAAAGTTTGTGGTCATATCTGAATACAAATTATTCTGTTTAATTCATCTCCCACAGATTCTAATCTGGGTTTGTTTTACAAACAGAACAATCAGTCTGTAGGATCAGTGTGGAATACATGTATCATTTTTTATGTGAACTGCCTTTAATGACTTCCTTGTCTCAAATGTCACAATTTGTCTTCAGTATTGACGGCTACAACTACAACAAGAGCTGATGTCAGCAGTATTTTATCACCTTGTGACGTCAACAGTGAATGTCCAGACCATGCCAGCTGTCTTCATTTTGTCGACAGAAAACAGTGCGCCTGCAACGAAGGATACGTGGCGGCCCCCAGTCTGCGCGTCTGTGAAACAGGTTAGAAAAAGAAAAGTAAAACCTACTAACACAAACAATTATGTGTAAAGTTCTTAATAAAAATAATTGTCTTTTTTGTCTAAAGTTACCGCTCGATATAAAGATGTACAGCTTTGTGTAATCTGTTTGTATATAGAGTATGATAAACATGACATATCATTCCAGCTGTGCATCTGAACCAACCGTGTATAACAAGGTGTGCTGGGTTCTTTATGGTGTGCGATCCGGACGCAAAGCTCTGTGTGTGTCAATCGGAATATGTACCAGCAGCAGACGGCAAAAACTGTGTTGAGAAAGGCAAAGGATTGCTGGGAGAAGCATGTGACGCCGGGTGTGTTTTCAACCTCGAGCAGGTCTGTGTTGACGGAGTTTGCGTATGTAACTCTAGCTTAAGGCCTATGACCAAGAAAGAGATTCGTGCCTGGAATAATCCTCAACGTCAGTGTATAAACAGTAAATACTCGATAGGTAAGCATAATCTGCTGGAAAGTTCTTGATCAACTTGCAGTCATAAAATTTATAAACTGAGTAATGCTAGAATGTATTCTGTTTTACAGCAGACTATTGCGTTAAATGGCACGCTCATATTCTAATAACTCGACATAACGGTTCTATTACACTAACAGAATATTGTGTTGAATATGACAGAATCGTATGTTGTGATAACAGAATTATCGCTAAGATAAGAAACTTTTAGCTAAAATTAACAGATTAATTTTTTTTAATATTGCCAGATTTCTGCCTTGTTTATTATTCCGACGCCTTATGACGCATTTGTGAGGACGGTTTTGCCGCTTGCATTAACCTGGCCTCCTAAATCAATAATGTGGACCTTGCCGAAAGAAACACATCCGTTTGTTCTAAATTAATATGCATACACAATAAAAGAGTCGAGTCTAACATATTTTCTCATACTTCCTGCTTAAGAGATAGATTTAGGGCCGTTTTGCCCACAGCGCAGACTAGCGTTCAATTCTGGGTTTATTTTCACCCGACATTTGCATTTTGGGGTCTTCGTGTACGTGATAGATATGTACATAGGGAAACAGCGCCGTCTATGTGGTTGATCACAATGCAGATTGCCAGAGAATCTGAACGCTCTGACCATTCCTGCCAACGAGAGTGTTATACTCATTGTAAAATTTAAGAAACTTAGAATGAAGGCGTTTGATGGAGTATCCTTGACAAACTAGTTTTTGAACTAGCAACTTATGACCCAGATTTGTCATTACAATTAACGCAAGATCTGACAAATGCTACAAGGCGAGATATGTATACGCCACATGCAGGACCCTTTGGTATATTGCTATCCAAATGAGGATAATTTACAATATCAAAATTGAAATTATTCCCTTTGTCGTAAAGGCGGCGTGAAAAGAGACCTTGTTCGTCTTTGTACAGATATAGATCCAAATAAGATGTACCATCAGGACTAACTGTTGTCTCCTTTACATCCAATGAAGGCGGACAGATTTCCTTCACCGCTTCAGCAATATGGGGGTTATTTAACGCCAGTAGATCATCAATATAGCGCTTGGTAAACGAAAAGGATCGAGCTTTAAAAATATTACTTTTAAGTAATTTCTGCATATAGTCGTATTCATAGAAAAACTGGTATAGGTCGTCCAAAATAGGCGCGCAATTGGTACCTATTGGAACACCTATGCACTGTTGGTAAATGGTATCTCCGAATTTCACATATATGTTACCAATGAGAAGTTGAAGTAATTCAATAAATAATGTAACATCCTTTGAGTGGTAACCTTTATAATTAGTAGATCTAAAGAAAGCATTATTGCTTTTGACGTTAATGTAACGGTGACCTGTTTTAGTAAATACGAAAACAATTAACGACGATATTCTTTTAATTAGATCTCTGTGAGAAATCGCAGTATAGAGGGTAGAGAAATCCCATTTGTACGGTATATGCAAATGAGCATCAAGTTCTTGTGTAAGACGTTTGGAGTTGTTAAGAATCCACATAAAGTTGTCTTACGGCCATTGTATGTGACAAATCACTGCGAATTGAGATAAAACAAATATCAAAGCAATAAGTAAAATCTTGTTAATTAGGCATTTGATTTCAGGTATAATAAAGGTGATTTAATCTGACCAGCCCGGTTTGCTCCATCCATAATTAATCACAGAGGTTCTTATAGACTAACAGAATATTGTGTTGAATATGACAGAATATTGTGTTATAATAACAAAACACATTCCTGCATCATTCCGCTAAGCAACTTTCTACCAAAAATTAAGAGAATAATTTTTTGAATGTGGCCTAATTTTCAACCTGCTGTGTTTGTTATGCCTTATGACGCATGCGTCACGACTGTTTTGTCGTCTTAAGTAACCTGGCCGCCTAAATCAGTAGTATGGACGCTTCGGAAAGAGACACTTTTTTTGTTCTAAATTATTATGCATACAAATTAAAATATTTGAGCTTAATATATTTCCTCTTCCTCTAGGCTTGTGGAATCGATTTTAGGGCTGTTCTGCCCATTCCGCAGTCTAAATTTTCTTGGGACTACTCGTAATTCACCACAAGGTGTGGATATAAATATACACTGAACAAAAATATAAACGCGCGAAGCTATATTATGTTCTTTTCTCCCAGTGCTATATAACGTGTTAACTCAACAATTACGTCTGTTTTCTCACTCCATGGAACTGACAACAGCTATATGCATAAGTGAAATAATCTGGATAACAGCATTCGACACTAGTAAATGAAATCAGTCAAAATAGAACATTTACCATATATTTTGGACTTGGTTACCTGTAAGATAACTATGAACAAATTCTGTGAACTATGTAAGAAAAAAAGGCAAACATCCTGTAATTAATACCTTTGTTTATTATAAGAGGAGGAAAATGTAAGAGAATAAACAAGCAATCTCATATATTTGGTGGTAGGACTGGGAAGCGGTTAAGAGGAAACATGTGTATTTTTTTTTCATACAGATCATTCTACTGCGTCATTTACACCGACATCTCAGGCCAACCACAGAGAACCACCATTTCAGTCCAACCACGAAGAACCACCATCCCAGGCCAATCACACAGAACCACCAGATGGAGATGGAGCTAAAACTGGAGGTAAATCTGTCTGTTTGCCAAGATCATATAGCAGCGTAAGAAACAACAGTCTGTGCATGACATATCGATCCTTAAGAGGGTGGACATAATACAGGTGCCCCTGGCAGCACAACGGGTACAATACAGTTTCTTACTTTTCGATCCTGTCTAGACTGGATGGGGAAGTGCCGTCAGTTGGGCTTTAGAACACAAGTGGGTTGGGTGTTACTTCAGAAATTTATGTCTATAAGCTAGTGTCAATGCAGTGGTGAAAAGCTCAAAAATACATCACTCCTGCGAATGTGGCTTTATATAGGTCTGTTCATGCGCAAGCAACGCATGTCCATGTACCAAAACTACAGCTTGTAGTCACCTTTAAACAATGGTCTTTCCTTTTATTGTAGAAAGAAAGACAACTGTTGCAACAACGGCAAATATGACGTATATTAAAGGGAAAATGGCGGGTCGACCTATCTCTTGGAGATCTTTTTCCCCCTAATGAACTGTTTAATTTATAAGTGAAGACAAAAAGCATATGCTAAGAGACAAAAAGAGATTTTTTGAAGGAGAAACGCCGCTTTTATGCTGCAAATTTAGGATGTGTAAGAATAAATTTGACCGTTTTTTAACATTCCTGCATAGTTGATGACCACATAAAGGTTTGTAATCATTTCAAGATTAAGGTAATTTTTGACACCATTTAGGTTTATTTAGGTTCAAGACTGACTGGTTGGACTGATTTTTACAATTATAACATGATTGTACGTATGTTTAAATTTGTGTTGAATGCATGTGTTTGAGTTTGTGTTGAATGCATTTGTTTAAATTCGTGTTGAATGCATGTGTTTAAGTTCGTGTTGAATGCATGTGTTTAAATTCGTGTTGAATAAATGTATTTAAATTCGATAATCAACATTCACTTCATGTATCTTTACATTTTGATTCTCTAGGTGCATTTTTAGTGATCAATAATGTTTCCCATTGGTTTGTCGCCATTAATTTACGGTGTTCACCTTTAATTCAAGTTACTGGCTGCATTCCAACTGTGTTCTCACATGCCAACTTCAAAAAACCCAGAACTGACAATACGCTTGGCAGCAGGGATAAGCACTCCTGGTTTTCTTACTCTAATGGTTTTTGTTGTGGTTTTTGTGACAACCATTTTTTCATTGTTTATTATATAAGTGAGCCCAAGTGGAGAAAATTGTTTGCACAGTTTTTGTATAATTGACCAATTGCCACAAGCTGATTACCCATACACACATGGGAATTAAGGCACATACATTTTCCCAGGTTTTACACTGAATATACCATTGCAGCAGATAGAATCAGAGTTTGCAACAACTATGAGAAAAAAATATCTTTCATTTTTCAACTAAAATGTACTAAAGACAAAGAAAATTTGAATGGGAGGAGCAGCTCATGCTGGCTTCCTCTCCAGCCCTACGTGGGAAGGTTTGTCAACAATCTACGGATCGTCGTGGATTTCACCGGGAATTGCCTGGTTTCCTTCCACCGCACTGCTAGCCGCCGTCGTATAAGTGAAATATTCTTAAGTACAACATAAAACACCGATCAAATAAATAAATCAAATAAATCTTAATGCCATTATTACATCGTTATACATGTGAGTGAAGAAAATGCAACAAATAATCCCGATATTTACCTTGTTTGTGTAAGTCCAGATGTGTTTGTGTAAGTCCAGGGGTGTGGATTCATTTATTTTCCGCTTTGACGTTTTTGCTATAACTGGGAAATATGTAAGTTTGTACAGCATACAAAGCTGGCCTGGAGTCATTTCATTTATTCTTTTCGAAATTAAATAGTCCATTTCTCAGTATTTTGTTTTCTTAACTGTGTTTTACATAATTTTAGTTGCAGAAATAATTATATTTCGGAGTTTGCCAGTCGGTTATGCTTCTCCTGTAAAGTTCTAGTTTTCGCTTTGTTTTACTACAAAGTATTTCTAAGAAACGCTTAATATAATTCATCAAAACCTAACTAAGAGATTGTTATAAATAAAATAAGAGCCGCTGTTTTCTATATCAAAATAAGGTGTAAGAAAACAAAAAAACACCGTTGGCTGGAAAAACACATGGAAACATATATCTTAAACTACATTCACTTTGCCTTTAACCGTTTGTATCAGAACTAGGAGTCAAATGGGGTAGGATGTTTGAATTCTATGACAATCAAGCCGGAAGATTTGTAGCTGTGTAAAACAAACTCGGATCGTGACAAGATAAACTGATTATTTTCGCCATACTGAACACGACAATCGCTAACACCCACTATTCAACATTACGTTTACCACCACACGGAAAGTCCAAAGAGGAACCAAAATAAAACATTTTCAAACATCGTAGACACTCTTTTGTTGCATTCTCCAAGATCCATGATGGCTAATGAGACTAGGAAAAAAGTTTTAATGTGAACAACGTAGTAACGTTTTAAGACTAACATCCCAATACAGGCGAAAACAAAAAAAATTGTCAAACATCAACCACATGGCATTGGCCATTTCTGTTTAATGGTGTTTTGAATTTGTACACTGATTTTTTTTTACTGCAGAACAACGTGATAACAATAATTTTAAGTTCCTTTGTGTTTCTAGTTTGGCTTTTTTAGGTACTAATGAATTAAGAATTATGAATTCAGACCTGAGTTTTGTGACAAATACGGGGCCGCCTCTGTCTAGTTTAGATGCACCTTTAAGTCAGTAGATTTGTCCTTCATATTCTCTATATTCCACATCATAGGATTTCGGCCATGGCTCTAAAAGTAAAATCTAGCTTTACCGGCGTATACAGAATTGAAAAAATGAAAATTATGAAAATATCCTGCATCTAGTAGGTATCCATTAGAATTGTTTCCTGGACAAATCTTTTCAGTGAAGACCTACGCGTTTAGATGTGCTCCATTCTGCTAATTTTCTCAGCCCCGTTGGGAGTAACCTTAATTGTATAAATCCTAGCTCCCTACCCACAAAATGTAAATATAGCGGTTTTTATTCAGGCCTTAAATACCGCAAAAGGTGAACAGTTAGCATGCTTTCCTTTCAACCTGGAAGCATTCACAGTTTAATTCTGACAGAATGTCACGCACGGAATATAATAAACTCACGCAGCTATAGTTATGGCTGTTTACCGTTGCCATTGCCAACCTTTAAATGAGACTAGAAAATAGGCTTATAAATGAGCCTATAAACCAGTCCAGTTTCTCTCGTCTTCTATTCTTCAGAATCAACTTCCAGGGAGCTGATCATTGGTCTCGGAGTTGGACTTGGTTCCGCCCTCCTCCTGGCTGCAATATTTGCATCGGTGATATTCATTCAGTAAGTAAATTAAAGTAATATCTGAAACGCCGGGAAAAGGGGCGGGTGGGGGGTGGGGGAGTAGAGGGCTCTGTGGTAGGGGAGGAATAGCCCAGGAGCCTTTCACCAATCCGATAGGTGTGTTTCCATTTTTTCCTCTAATCATAATTCAAACTCAAAGCAAGCCAAATTTTCTTTGTGTACATTTGTGGTCTTTATCTGTTAGCATCATACTGGAAGTCCATCTTCTGTGTGAAGGTTCAACCTATCTACAGTGTATATGAACTCGTAAGAAAACATATGGTAAAAGTGTTGATTATATCATTACATCGGGTGTGCTATGTTGCCGTGAAATGCTCTTAAGCATTGTCTCTGCTTTTAAAATTATGAATAAATAACAGGCGTCCATAATCTATAGGAAATTTGACGACACCTTTTAACATCCGGCAAGGAAGATATGTGTTTGCAGTCGTATACGGTTGTATATGCTTTGTGTCTGACTCTCTGTCTGTTCGAAACAATTGTGTACATATGTTTAGAAAAAAAAATTGTGCACAGATTTGCGTTGCCTAAACCGTATTTGCTTTAAATGATGAAGTAGAAAAAAATGTGGAGTCAAAATAGGATAGTAAAGCCTTTACCACTGGCAGATAGAACATGTTAGTAGTCATATTTTTACATTTGAGTTGAAAAAGCGCTAAGTAAGGAATATTCTGTTACTTTGGTAGTACTGACTAAGCGGTTTTCTATATTTCACCGCTTTAGGCTGTTGTTAAGGCCAAAATCTCACCTCTAGCAAGCACGCGAGATTCATCATCTCTCGTCAACGCAATATTAGTAAATGGACTAGAGATATAAGCCGGATTCTCAACTTGACTTCTTTGGAATCTTGTTGGAATCTCGTCAGGCTCTAGAGTTTACTTTTATTCTCGACTAAATCCGGACAAAAGCAGGCAGTGTCATTCGATTATCACCGTTTCTGGTTTGGAACAAATGTGTGAGAGAAACGATGACCGCATTCCGATTACATGGAAAACTCACACTATGCAGTGAACAAGCATTGGAAAGTGAAATGTGACATGTGAAAATGAAATTTGACACAAAGTGAATACATGTGAAATTGAAAGAGGAAAAAAACACCAAATTTACCATGTTTATAGAGTGTACTCTTTTCTTGCAGGAGGAACCGATATTTAAAAAAGCTGGGCACTGGCACTTGTTCTAATCCAGACCCCATTCAGAACGGCACAACTGACTTG